>NW_012116378.1:325178-381934 GCF_000951035.1 Colobus angolensis palliatus
TGGGAGGCTGAGGCAGGAGAATCACTTGAACCTGGGAGGCAGAGGTTGCAGTGAGCCAAGATTGTGCCATTGCACTCCAGCCTGGGTGACAAGAGCAAGATTCCATCTCAAAATGAATAAATAAATAAATAAAAAGAGCTACAAAGTGACTCTCCACAAATTACTTTTTAATTACAAAAGGAATAGTAGTAGCTTTTGGGTGAATTCAGAGAATATCACCTTAACCAAGAGTCGAAGTTCATTTTGCCATTAAAGAGATAAACTGACATCATGTGCCTCTTGATGTGTTACACTGAGGACACAAAGTCAATCGTGTTGTTCTTCCCAAAATGTATGACATCAATCTAATCATAAGAAAACATCGGCCGGGCGCGGTGGCTCAAGCCTGTAATCCCAGCACTTTGGGAGGCCAAGACGGGCGGATCACGAGGTCAGGAGATCGAGACCATCCTGGCTAACACGGTGAAACCCCGTCTCTACTAAAGAATACAAAAAAAACTAGCCGGGCGACGAGGCGGGCTCCTGTAGTCCCAGCTACTGGGGAGGCTGATGCGGGAGAATGGCGTAAACCCGGGAGGCGGGGCTTGCAGTGAGCTGAGATCCGGCCACTGCACTCCAGCCTGGGCGACAGAGCGAGACTCCGTCTCAAAAAAAAAAAAAAAAAAAAAAAAAAAAAAAAAAAGAAAACATCAGAGAAACCCAAATTGAGAGATTTCTATAAAATAGCTGACTAGTACTCCTCAAAACTATCAACGTCGTGCAAGGCATAAAAGGGCTGAGGAATGTTCCACATTTAAGGAGACTAAAGAGACATGACAACTAAATGCAAAATGGGATCCTGCAGTGCATCTTGTTCTAGAAAAAAACGTATATGTAAAAGACATTTTGAGGATAATAGGCGTAATATGGATATAAACTGTAGGTGAGATAATGGAAATGTATCAATGTTTACTTTCCTGATTTTGTTACTTGTATAATAATTGTATAAGAAAATGTCTTTGTTATTAGAAAACACACACTGAAGCATTTGGGAGTAAACCAGAATTATTTTGGTAATTGATCTTCATATGGTTTAGAAAAGAGTTATATACATTTGTATGTGTATTTGTGTGGGGAGAGAGAACATGTGCATATACTAAAGAGAAAGTAAATGTGGTAAAATGTTAACAACTGGTGAATCTGGGTGAAGGGTATAGATGACTACTCTTGCAACTTTTTTGGAAGTGTGAAATTATTTCAAAATCAAACGTAAAAATCAAAAGAGCATCATACAATTATTGTACGATTCACTGAGCTTGAGGTGGGGGACAAAAAATAAAAATTTCAAGTTAAAGAATTCTGGGCAAAGTCCCAAAGTTAGTTTATGTCACAACATTGATATAAAACATGCCAAAATTTTAACATACCTGAACATAGAGATACTCGAAAGCAACTGGATCTCTCCTTAAAAGGTCAATTGGATCTTTTGGGACGAAGCTAATTCGGAAAAGACATCTCATCTTATGGGAGCTGGGCCTCTGTGTCACCTGGAAGAGTAGAAAAATCACACAAGAACCCTTCAGTGCTGACTGAGAAATGGCTGAGGGACACTGAAGCAGTCAACTTTTTTTGGACACTAAGGAAAGAATCAGTGGATATTCTTTTATTATTTATAGATACTCATTCTCTGAAAACTACACATAACCTTGCCACTTAGGTTGGGTTCCCCAGAAGCAGACCCCGAGATGAGGGGTTGTGTGCAAGGGACTTATTAAGAAAGTAGTCCCAGGAGAGGCTAGTAAGGGAGTGGCGGAAGCAGGTCAGGACAGAAGAGGAAGCCAAGCAAGGGTGTTTCCTCAGGGAACCCCAGCAGAGAGTAGCTATAGCCTGATCCTGCAGGAGACTCTGGAGTGGCAGCTATACCACATTGCTGCTGAGACCTCAGCCAAAGGAGCATTGATGAGTCATTCATTTAGAGCTGTCCCAGGGGATGTGAGTCTCCAGGTTTGGACATGATGGTCTCCGGTAGTCTGAGGGCAGTCCTTGAAAGAAGATCTGCAGATGCTGGCTGTTAGTGATAGCGCCCCAAATCTATGTTGGGGAGTACAAAAAGGGGATCCAAAGGGACAGCAGAGAGATTGTCCAGTATGGTTTATTATTGCATAACATTGCTGTGTTTTGTTTTTCCAAATTAGACTCCAGACTGAGTCTTGCAATGAAAACATGATAGTGTCAACCTTAGATGACATCACATTGGAAAGTAGGAAGACAGAGGTTTTGGCCCATGCAGTACATCAGATTCTACAAGTTTCCAAACTACTCCAAACTTCTGATATCATGATGATATTGTTCTACTTGCTCAAAGGAGCTTAAAATATACCACAGGTTCTTCAGGGTTAAGGACCATGGCTCGTTTCAGTTTGTTTTCCTTTCATACAGCGTATGTGTCACATACTAGAAGTTCATTTCTTAATTCCTTTTGCAACAAAAGGAAATCAATTAATAAATAATAATAGGTGTTTAATAAACACTTGAATGAATGAAAGGCATTGGACTCTAAGAAAGAAGGCAAGAGCTCATCGATTTCCCTTCAAGGAGTCAACAAAACAAAATGAAAACCATGCAGCATGAACCAACACAGTCGTGTGTAATACTCTTATGCAGGGGACAAATCTGGCATATAAAAATGTTGGTGAGCTGCAATTAAAAAATTTAAAATAAAATAGCTTTATTGAGTCCCGTGGTGTGTGTATGCATGCATGTGTATGTATTTACAGTTCGCTAACTTTGTTGAACAGAAGAATTCCAACGGAAAAAGACACCCTACTTGTACAGATGTGGGCATCCTGAGTAGTCACACCAGCTTTCTGGCTGTGTGCAGGCCTGCAAAGCTGAGTGGATTCATGAGACTCGAGAACTATCGGCTACTCCTCACTGGCTGATGGTAAAGCAAACCAGGAATAAAGAAATTGGGGACCCTAAGAGGCCACTAGTGCTGATCAGCCTTGCTGTAGTGTTTCACAGTGACTTCATGGGCTATTTTGCCAGAAGGTTTGTTCTGGTGTGTTAGAAAGTCAGGAATCACCGTATCTCTGACTCCTTTAATTACTGGTTCAACTTTTTTTTCTTGAATTTTCCATAAATCATCTTATCTTGAGTTTACTTTTAGTATCAAAAGGTTACACTAGTTTTGGGAAATGAATTAATGTAATGCAAAAAGGTTGCTTCAAGTCATTAGAAATGGCAGTCCGTAACACTTTCTAAAATAAACAAACAATTTCTTGGAAACTTTAAGTAGTATATAAATAATATTTTCTAGCAGAAGTTTAGTATCAAACCACCAGAAATTCAGGCAGAGTTGCTTAAAAATTCCATTGGGAGGTTTTCATAGAAATTAAATGTTTTAAAATGATTTTGTTATTGGAAAAAATATAATTTCTTACTCTCCACTTTTATCATGCCTATAAATATTTTAGCAATCAATTTTTCCATGTGCATTGATTTCAAAGGCATATAGGTGGTTTGTTTCAGGATATTTAAATCCGTTTTCTTTTCTAGAGATAGTACTTGATTTTTAGCACTTCACTTTTCGTTCTGATTCTATAATGAAAAATAAAGTTAAAGAAAGAATGATTATTAGGAGTTTGTTTCCTTCCACCATTTTAAAAGAAATGTAGTATTTGGAGCAAGAAGTTTTGTTTACCTAGCATCAGAAGAGACTTTTAGAGAATCTTTGTCCAACTAAATCAGCATGAAGCTTTCCTATAAAGGCTATGTAGTAGATAAAAGTTTAGAGAGAAAGTATAACCAGAAAGATCAGAACGTTGTGGGGGGTTTCATTAGACTCATAGTAACTAGATGTCTGCCCATATCCCCTTGGCATTTATTGCTATAAGCTGAAGGATATTTACGGCAAACACCTGTGACCATTCGACAGCACAAGGCAAACCCGAATAACAAGAGAGCAGCCCACTATCAATAACAGACAGCATGTCGGTAGGCACATGTCCCAGTTCCCTCGCCTCTCAGTGGGATACCTCTGAGGTGTGGCCTACACTGTCTTTCAATGCTCTCCAGTAGGACTGAGCTCCAGTTACCCACAGTGGAAACTGGTTTGATAATACATTCTTTATTAGCCTCTCAATATTTCTCATCTCTCTTCCCCGTTCCTCTGTGGGTATTTCCAAATATCTCTTCCCAAATAAACAACATGCATTCAAATCCCTAAGTTCTGCTTCCAGGGGAGCTCAGATCCAGACACTGACCTTTCACATGACAGATTCTGTATATCAGGGGTTGTGCCCCTGTAATGAAGCATAAAATAAGTCCTTTATTTCCAAGAGCGTTTGGCACAGGTTAAATAATAACCATTAGAAGTGATTTAAAATATCTATAGGTAGATTTAGACTCGATAGAGGCCAGGTATGGGGGCTCATTCCTGTAATCCCAGCACTTTGGGAGGCTACGGTGGAAGGATTGTTTGAGCCCTGGAGTTCAAGCCTGCAATAAGCTATGATTGCACCACTGCACTCCACCCTGGGCAGCAGAGTGAGACTCTGTCTCAAAAAAAAAAAAAAAAAAAACTTGATGGAAATAATAGGCCAAGTTTAGGTAGAGGAATATAAATCAACACAGATGGCAACTTTAGAACTAATCTATTACAAAAAGTTGGACTGAATCAAGAGAATCAGGGATATTTGCAGGACCCAATGTGTGGGACACCAGCTTTTATACACAACAACCAAAAAGCACTTTAGTGTGACAACAGTTTTTGCCACTCCATCCAGCTGGCAGCATCTGATGCTTCTCCTCCTGGTGTCCTCTCCTACCCTTCTTCATAAAGTTCTGTTATCATTGATCTCTCCTATGAAAGAGGAATTTGTTGAAATCTTTTATACATTCAACAAAGACTTTGCTTGTGTCACAAGAAAAGTCAGGGTGCTGCGCTGAATTCAGCAGCCAAGCAGCCTGCTTGTCTCCCCAGGGAACAGATGGGGGTGGCATCTTGGTAATCAGGAACTGGGACACATTGGTAGATCATATATTTATAGCGGGCAGGACTGGGGCAGAGATTTCAGGCTTCCAAAAATAGTCTTAAGTATGCACCCAGAATTTCAAACAATTAAATATGATTTTGGATTAATTTAAATAATCCCAGAAACCATTTCTTTTTAATGGTTTCAAGAGATTGTTGACCAAAACAGGTGAACAGGTCACTGTAATCACATAAAATATAATTTTACAGAGCTGTATTCTCAATGTGCTGCTGGTGAGACTTTGAATGACAAATCTAGTTGGGAGACTAACTGACAGTCTGCAAAAGATGGGCAGAAAGGGAAACATGACCTTGAGGTGTAAAATGCATTAAGAATGCCAGCACTTCCTTTACAGAGGATACCCAGGGATACAATTAATACATTTACAGGATTAGAGTGGGGGAGAAATCTTGGACTGGGCAACCTCTGCTCTAACCAGCAGCCTCATCACTTGAGGCTGAGATTTCACAGACCTGAGTTAGAGTCTCCTGTTCATGAAGCAAGAGCAGCTTCGTTCCGGCCCCTTCTGTCCTCTGCTCCAGCATGAGAGAGAAGTGTTCAATGCCTTTGATGGAGAGCTTCTCTTGAAGGGTTAAGATGACATCCTTACAGAGGAAACACGAACATGATGAGACCAAAATCAAGGCCGCCATCTTGTGGAGTCTACCATGACTGAAAAGTGTTACACATGTAGGCTGCCAATCTTGAAATTTTATACCTTTGGTTGATTCTGAACTTTAATGCTCCAAAAAGATACAGAAATGAAGTCTTCCTTCTCTTGCCCTTTTCCTGGCCTCTTCTATCATTCAAAATCTTTATGGAGTTCAAAACAGAGACTTAACAAGGTAAATAGCTGGAGGAGGAGCTTAATATCATGTAAGCTCTTGATACAGAAAGGTTGTCAATAGATTGTGCAGTATAGCCAGTTCAATTCTCCTTTCTTCTAAATGGGGTAGCAATTAAACCAGTTCTGAAAGTGGTCTGCCCCAAGGGTTGGAAAACATGGCCTGCACGCCAAAACTAGCTCACCATCAGCTTTTGTAAATAAAGTTTTATTGGGACATGGTCATACCCATTTGTTTATCTAAAATCTATGGCTGCTCTTGTGTGCTGCATCAGCAGAGTTGAGTAGTTGCAACAGAGACTGTGAAGACTGAAATATCTGCTTGCTGACCCTGGCTTACCCTTCTGAAAGAGCAGTGCAGTGGTTGTAAGGAATGCGGGCTAAGAAAACAGTTAGGCTTCTAATCCCAGCTCTACTACTTATTAGCTGTGCAGCTTTGGGGAAGTTATTTAGTCGCTAAGTATCTTAGTTTCCCTGTGTGTAAACTGAGGATAATAATAATGCTTATCTCAGAACGGATATAAGGATTAAATGAGTTCACACATACAAAGCATTTATTATAACATTGTTTGGCACAGAGTGAGGGCACCATAGTAATATACATATATTTATTTTACATCTCTGCGGAAGGTGGAATGAGCAAGCTTTGTCAGCAATCTTTTATAGGATTAAGCATTTATGATCAGAAAGGTGTTCCACATACAAACACACACATTTACTACAATGTAAAACTAATCTCTTCAACCTATACTTTTTTCATGTACTTGAAAACTGGTAAATGATCCCTCAAAGATAATTTATACTCAGATGCTCAAAATTCTATAGGGAAGTTTTGCCCCACTGCAACATTTGGAAATTTCTGGAGACATTTTTGGTTGTCACAATAGGGTGGAGAATACTACTGCTGTGGAGTGTGTAGAGGCCAGAAATGCTGCTCAACATCTTGCAATGCAGAGACAGCCCCATAGTAAAGAATGATTTGGCCTAATATCTCAACAGTGCCAAGATCAAGAAACCTTAGAGTGAAAACTTAGAGTTTCTTTTACTGACTTTTCTGATGTTTTGATCCTTCTCTGTGGTCCTTTCTCAATTTCTTCAGGCCCCGTTAAATCAAAGATCCCCATATCCACCCACTCCTGAAAAAAATCATTCAAGAGAAATACCTTGACTATGTTGAATTTCAAAAAAAAAAAAAAAAAAAGATTCCCCTGCTTTATAATTTTCTCTTAAAGCCCAGGAAAGAGAAAATAAAACCAGCCTTTGTGTGACAACACATACTTTATAAAGCATTTTCCTGAACCACCAGGGAGGACACTGGAAAATCAATAGCAATAGTTTTTCCCTATTGTAATTCTGCAGCAAGAATTTTGGCAATTTTTGTCACACAATGTCATATTCCTTTCATAACTATACTATTTCTACTTTACACCTACCAGCCAGTGTCTATTGTAATAATGAGGCTGTTAGGTACAAGATAAGATAACTTGAATTTGATGTGAACTCTTTGCATTGCTTCCTGTCTTCTCATTGTCATCTGCAATCCTCAGGGAAATCAAACTTAGTCTTGCATATGTTCCGTAATAAAGAGGCTGGAGGGAATGAACAATGGGCTTTCTTAAATTTAGATTTATTTCTGTTAAGAAATGCATTCAAGTCTTTACCTAGGTCTTCAGGTGGGGTAGGGAGTCCAGTGGCAGGGAGTTGACCAGTTGGCAACACAAAACAAGGCCATGGTGTCAGAGAGAGCTGTAATAATGTAGCTCTGTGGGTTATTTCAGAGGTCTGCCAACTGTGACCTGTGGGTTACATCTGGCCATGCCCATTTGTTCACATATTGGCTGTGAAGTAACAGATTAACCTTGCCTTGCCTAAAGAAAAATTTGCTCTTTTGCTCCCACTCTTAGGAAGTAACCTGTAAGCCCTTGGACTGTCCTGTCTGATAGAAGTGTTTTTGTTTACTGGGTGGTCTTGGGCCATACCAGATAGTCTATGCTAACAGTTGATTTATAGTGAGAACATTGGGCCATATAATATCAGCTCTAACTCTGGAGAGACTGAATACTAAGGTCAACCATGCAGGTGGTTAGCTGTGTCTATGTGGCAAACCCCCAATAAAAACTCTGGATGCCAAGGCTTGGGTGAACGTCTGTGGTTGGCAGTACTTCATGCGTACTGTCACGCGTCATTTCTGGGAGAATTAAGCATTATCTCTATGAATCCACTGGAAGAGGACCTCTGGAGCCTTTCCACTCTATCTCTCCTGTGCCCTGACTATGAGCCTTTCCCATTGCTAATCCTGTTCTGTATTCTTTTGCTATAATATACTGTAATTGTGAGTATAACAAATTACTGAGTTCTGTGAGTCCTTTGAGTGAATTATCAAAACTGAGCATTGTCTTAAGGACTAACCAAACCCACCTATTCATGGCTGCTTTTCTGATACAATGACAGAGTTCAGTAGTTGAAACAGAGATCAAATGGCCCACAAAGCCTAACATATTTACTATCTAGCCCTTTCCAGAAAAAGTTTGCCTACTCTTGGGTTAGTTGATCAATAATTACATTAATATCTCACCACAAATTGATAATGAATGAGGAAAAAGGGAAGAAGTCCTTTCCAGACATCACCATTTAAAATTAGAAGTCTTGTATGAAGGAAGTTAATATTTCATCTGGAATGATTTAAGTATGATTTAATGCTCCAGCATCAATCTAATATTTTCCACTGCATGACCTGTTAAGCCACTATATACTTAGAGCAATTCAAAACAAGCTGCTTGCTGGTATAATGACAATAAGAATACACAGTGAGTGGGTCTTTGCAGAAATGCTTCTACGTGTGAGGTCTATGCTGATTAATTAAAAAAACCAACAAGAATTAGAGGTTGGATATTGATAGACATTTTTTACCAGAGGGTTGATATTCTCTTGATAGATTATTGTACAGATCATCACAAGGTACTCTTTTACCTTCATAAAATCTTTTTTACTGTGCTATGTGAAGAAAGCCTATTTTAGGCTGATGAAGCATTAGGGAGCAATCAATTTCTGAATACACTTTTGTCCAATAAAAGGAAGAGGCGCTGTACTTTTCTTTTCCAGGAAGAAAGCATGTGGGGAAAAAAACCCATATGCTTTGCTATAATACCTATTATCTAAAACTCATCTGTGGCTCTGAAAGAATAGGATTGCTTTGTGAGTCTTCCTTTCCAGCCCTTCTTCTAAGAAGCAGGCCTCATTTCTGCCTCTTTATGCATCATTACCATGAAATTGGTTACAGAAATTAAAAGTAAATGTTACTTTTACAGTATTCTATCCCTTGTTTTTTGCTGGACACCAAAGTAGCAGATATTCAATTAATAGCTAACATCTTAATCTTCTGAGCAGCTGATATTGCTGAGAAATCATGCTGGCCTTGGGCAGGGTGCCAAGCCACCTTGGTGATAGTCACACTATTTTAATTAATCTGTAGTTCCATTAAAATGACTAGCTCTAGTGTTTCTTCACTGACAGTATATTATATTGTTTTGCAACACCAAGAGAAATAAAAGAGCAGAACCTTCTTAGTTTAAGCTTTTGGTTTTGGTTTGGTTTGAAGTATTCACAGACTACATTATATGGAGGCGATCAACAAAATTGCAGAAATAAAGGGATAGTTCTGAAAGAAGATACTGCTACAAATGGCTCACAGTGTCCTGCATGTTGTACCTGAAAGAGTCCAGGGACAGAGTTTACCAGGTCATCTTACCTTAATGGAAGTGCTGCAGTCAAAGCGAAATGATTTGGTCTGCCCATTTTCCAGATAGACTTTCAAAACATTTGGCATAAAAAGAAGTGAGTTGTCCTTAACAGTTTCCTGTTAAAAAAAGCGGGGGGTATAAGCTGATCAAATTATGACTCCTCTCTTTGCAGTAGCAGCACATCTATAGTTTATTCTAAGCATGGCATTAAAAAACAATCAAACTCTCTAAGGCCAACCAAGGCGTTCCTTTGGTGATATGTGAGTTAAGTTGCTCATAGCAAAATACATTTGCTCATCAGAAAGTCAATCAGATGAGGTTTTTTTTTTTTTTTTTTTAACTCAAGATTCCCCACTGGCACACATGATTGCAGACACGATTCTTTTGTAATTAGGCTTTGACATTTGGAACTACAAGCCCAGACCTAAGCAGGGCAGGACGTCTTGAGCAGAACAAAGACCAGCAATGATGCTGTTTGATGAGGTACTGTGGGTGCCTGGCAGTGTCATGATGGTGAGTCACCAGCATAAATAAGCTTCAAGTATAAAGTTATTTTGTGAAACTATTTTCACCCAGTTAGGAATGGTTCTTAAACTCCAAGGGAAAAGATAAGGAATGGCTTAGTGTGTTAAGAGAGTAAAACATTGTCTATAATGAATAAGATCATAACCTAGAAATAACTCAGAAAAAGATGCCAGCTTGAAACATGACAAAAAGCAAACAATAGAAATGTTATTTCTTTGCATTTTTTCTTTCATTGGAAGTAGTGAGAGATGAGAAGAAAGAGGGAGGAAGAGGGCACACTTAATGAGTTCTGTAAGTCCCAGGAGTGAGCTGAGTTATTCACATGTAGTTGGTCATAAAGTCCCAGGAGTTGAGGAGAACTCAGCGTCATGAGTGCACACATCCCTTGTTTTGCACATGAGGGAACTAAAGGCAAGATGTTCAGGGATTTGCCAGTGTCAGGGAGCATTCAGTCCCTAAGTATTTCCATAATGGGCCTCCTGCCTTTCACTTCCTATTTCTTTTCCTGAATTTCTTCCCCCTCCTTTCTGCTTCTGTGGACGTCCCGCATAGTCTTGCTCCCAAGTCACTGAATAAATCTTGATCCCAATCCAGAAGAAATGGCACTCAGTGACTCAGAAGAGCAAGAGTAAACTGGAAATGAAGACAGTCATGAAGTCTGAGGAGCATCCACATGACTGAACATCCCTGCCATCCACAAACCTGTGGCAGGGCAGTGGAGGCTTCAGGAGATGATTATCCTCAGAGGTGTCCTCACACATCAGCTGACTTGCAGGAGTCCTGTTATATCCAGGGATGAACTGACACTGCTGTAGCAGCTTCTAGAATCATATTCTTTCTAAAGATGCGTAAACTGCCTGGTTGCGCAATTACATGCTCGAAAGCTCTGGGCAGAAAAGTTTCAGATGACTTTCTGCTATATATTGATTCCTCTGTACCTTCCACCCTTCAGCTGGGACACTCTTGTTGCAAATTAATAATGTACAGTGACCGTGCATCCAGAGTGATGGGACGCATTGAGGAGCACAGAACAGACCATGCTCACAGGGCAGTACAGCCACAGCCGCCAGCCTTCCCCTCAAGCATCACAATAGCTGGACCCCAAGTTGGGCAGCCCTAGATCAGTAAGTTTTGATTCGAAGACACTTGGAGCATGAGTGCCTTGTCCAGGATGTACAGGCCTACATCTTCAGATTCAGATCCAGAACCAACCTCAGAGAAGAGTTTGTGACCAATAATGAATATATTGTAGGCAAGATTTTATCCTCATGGATTTATTTAAACAATACCAACAGAACAGCAATGCTCTGGCATTTCAAAGGTCCAAAAAATATTAGTTCCTTGGATGTTAGTTTTCTAAAAACTGAAAACACTTCAGTAAATTTCTGGGAGAAAAAGTCAAAAAGAAAACATCCTGTTGATATTTGCATCATTCATTTTGAAGATCAATTAAGTGCCTGAGTAATAATGATTTCTATCAGGATCTATTTATGGAGATGTGGGCAGTATTTCTTCAATTCTGGTTGGCTACATATAATTTTTCCATCATTTTAACTTCTTTGCCTGATTAGTTGAAAGATTAGGCTTTTCTGGGGAAGTAAAAAGGAGAAACACAATACCTTTCTCAAAAATACATAAAGTACTATCATATAGAAGAATGCTTAGTTAGCAGAATGGGAAGAAATAGGTGGAAGTTTCAAAGAGGCATATTTTACTGAGTATGAATGAGGCAGTGTCACTGATCCCAAATCATATGAACTCCTTTGCAAAGCAGTGAGGTCTCTGACACTGGAAGCATTCTAGGAAATCCTGGACTACCACATATTCTGACCATGTTAGAGGAGATTCAGGCCCAACCTGATGATCTCTCAAGCCCTTTACAACCTTGAGATTTGACACCTCTGTAAAAACCAACGACCAATTTCAGATCAGTCATTCCAGTGGGACTACTGACTTTGTTTGAGTACAAAGCTTCTGCCTCATTGACTTTCCCTGAGTCACAAAGCAGACAATTGTAAACTCACCGACACTTGGCCGTTGATGATGACTTCCTCAGAGAAGCGTACTTTGACTGGATTGGACTTTAATCTTGCCTTTTTTGCAGCACTAATAAATGCTGATTTGGGAGACTAGAAGGAAAGAAAACATTTTATCTGATTACTGGTAACATAATGCAAACCTTGTAACAGTTGTTTTCCATCTTTATCCTCCCAGTTATGCAATAATTTTGCTAAAAAATAAAATGCTTGGTACATGTCCGATTCAAGGACAAAATGCAAATTATAGATGCAGTCAAAACTCTGTCATGTCTGTAAGTTAGTAAGTTTGATTTAGTCACCAGATCAGAACTACCACCACCATGCTCCAGTTTTAACTGAGCACATTTCCAGGGATATTTTAAAACAATGGCTGCAAAAGCACACAAACTCTGCTTTTAATAGAGAGCTTTCAGCACAGTGTTCAAGGTGAGGTGGTAGTCAGATCTAATGTTGGGTTTATGATGAATTGATCATTAATCATCTATTTTAATGAGGTAGAGAAGAGTCATTGATAGTCGTAAAATGATTCATAATCCCATTGTTATTCACATTAAGGGCATATGGGCATGTGAGCAGACAAGTACTCTCTGTCTCTCTCTCTGTCTTTCTCAAGCACTCATGCTTTATGTACCTGCAACCTGAGTTTTAGCCTCTTCTTGGTAACTTGTGATCTTGTGATCTTACTGGGCAGGGTAGAAATGAGACCTTTCCTTACAACTGAACGTTGATTTCATATTCTTCCTCATCTTATGGGCTCTTTGTGCCTTATGATCCTCTCCTTTCTTTTATTGGGAAGAGGGGCCATGTGGCACAATTCTTCCTCAGAAATTGGAAGTACAGTGGGAGAACTTGCCTAGAAGGGTGCTGTGATACTGGGGCATCCCTTGCTGCATGATCTTGGTAAAGTCACTTTATCTGAGAATCACTATTGTTGCATAATTTTAAAGAAGCCTAAGGGGAAGGGAACTCACACCTAGTAGATATCTACTATGTTGAAGGCATTGTTTGTTTATTTTTAAAAAGAATTACATTCTCTATGAAACCTAATACAGAGGTAAATAGTTTGAATCATACAATTGTTATTTTATAAACGAAAATGGTCAAATATTGGCAATTGCCTATGGTTCAAACTAATGTTTTCCATGCTATATAGTCTTAACACATTGAGGCTGTTGTGTAGAGAATTCTAGTAATTGACTCTAGAAACAACACGGAGGCTTAACCCTCTATTTATTGTACTAATCTAGAGGCATGAAAGCCAACTAGGGTGACCTATACTTTGGTTTTCAAAGTAAAATGAATTTAAAAAAGGACTCTCATTCTTGTCAAATACAAGTATACTTAAGATCAATTAAATTTAAAAAGCAATATGATGAAATAGATAAATCAAATGTGGTCCATCTGTACAATGAAATATTATTCAACCATAAAAAGGAATGAAGTTCTGACACATGCTACAACGTGGATGAACCTGGTAAATATTATGCTAAGTGAAAGACATCAGGCACAAAAGGCCACATATTGTACGATTCTACTTACAGGAAATGTCCAGAATAGGCTAATCTATAGGGACAGAAAGTAGATTAGTAGTTGCCACAGGCTGGGAGTGGAGGAGAATGAGGGAATGAGGAGTGATACTTAATGAATATGGGGTTTCCTTTCAGGGTGATGAAAAAATTGTGGAACTACGTAGTGGCAATGGTTGTAAAACATTTTGAATGTACTTAATGCCACTAAATTGTCTACTTTAAAATGTTTAAGATAGTACATTTTATGTTATGTGTATTTTACTGTAATAAAAAAGCTGTTGAAAAAAGTATGATAAAAAGTGTGTGGGGGGTGCCTGTGTGTGCATGTGTGTGTGCCTGTGTATTCCTGGATGGAGTTTTTGCTTTAATACCAGGAGAATCCTGTTATTTCTAAAGTTCCCCTCCACACCTATCCCATTCTTTGCTATGAGTAATGTCTTAGAAGACTGGATAAATGGATGATTTGTCTCCCAGAGCTTGAATTCATCCATTTATGTAAGATGTTTTAAGAGAATGGCTGCCCTCTTTAAAAAACAAACAAACAAACAAACAAACAAACAAACAATAGCAAGAAACCAAAAGAATAGCTTTAAACATGCTCAACGTGACTTTTAAAAGTCCTGCTGCAGAGCTGAAGTGATGTGACAGGGTGTTCTCATCAGTATCTTTGTAATTATAGGCCAACTTTAGTAATGATTAATGAGCAAATCATACAGTGGTGAGTTCATTTGCTTTTGATATGTCATTTTTTAGCTGAAGGGAAAACATTATTCTCCTGTAATGATTTTAAGCAGGCAGTATTTACATTGGCACAATGAGTTGAGCACAAGTGAAGCAGCTGTAATAAAGCTACCCAGAACAGACACTACTAATTAGATGAGATGTTTTAATGCAGTCACACCCCACTTCTCCAGCATTGTTTGGGAGCGAAATATTTCACATGTGTTCAGTGTGCCAGATACCGAGGTTTATTCCTCTGTGCATCTCAATTTTTAAATGTTATATTTTGCCATATTTTTCTAAAGTGTTCTACCCAATTCCTTGATTCAATAAAAAGTATAGGGTTTTCGGATGCATATCATTTGATATAACCTTAGAGTGCCATGGTGTTCCCAGGGATCGTGAAAATTTACTAGCCATGCTGAAGCCAATAAATATGGGGCTATTTACTTTAGGGGCAAATAACCTTATGTACTATCTCCTCTCTCTAACTATATGTAGCATGCCCATCTTATGTAACTTCATTCTTGTATTTATTTACCATGCCATACAGAGAAACATGCTAATTTGGGAAGACCAGAAAGGAAACTAAATAGCCAAGGTTGTTAAGTAAATATTGTTTTATACACAATTTGAAGTCAACAGACTCGGGATAAACTTCTAACTAAGAATTCATAACAAGTACTATTTTTGTTCTCGGTTTGTGACTATTTCATAAAATTGACAAACGTTTTGAAAATTACTTTTTGATAACAACTACATAGGCTCTCCAAGTCTGAAGGCTACTTAATGAGAATCAACAAAGTACTGGCTTATACCACTGGCTAGAGTTACTTGGGGTATACTGGGTAATGTAAACCAGTCATGACTATAGTTTTAACACAGATTTATCTTTGTTTCTCAAGAAATATACAATGTATACCACTTGAAAGCCTGCTGAATTAATTTTGAGCAACCTGTAGGTGTTGATCACAAGCACTTCATATCCTGTGGTGGAAATAACAAGTAATTACCATTTTGAATAATCAGATTCTCCTACTGTTGATTAATTTTAAGATTATCAGGCCCCTAATCAACCCCTGTACTTTTTCCGAATTTGCTGTTGCTAAGATGGCCACAATAGTGTGTGGAATGCTCCTGATGCTTTTGAATGCTCTTAGAAGTTACTAGAACATAGTTTGAAAAAATTATACAAATAAGATTAATTTCTGAAATTGAAGGGCAAAGTCTTGAACTTGCAATTCCTAGAGCTCTACAGTACTACTTATATAGCAGGTATTGTGTGAACATTTGGTGAGGACTAGCCTACATTACTGGTTGGCTTAGTTTGGAGTCTCCAAAATGCAGACCTAAGACAAGGATTCACAAGCAGGTAGCTGATTTGGGAGGTGCTCACAGGAATCCCAGGTAGGTGAGTGGGAAAGGCAGGCAGGAAGGGAGAATAAACCAGTAAAGCATTTGCTGTTACTAAGGCACCACTATAGGCAACTGGAGCTTACTCCTGCTGGGAACCTCTGGGAAACAAGGCAGACCACATGCCTCCGAGTTATACTGTCTGAGGAGAGAGGGAGCTGGGGTATTTATCCACCAGTTCCTGTCAATCATTGATGGAGCATCTCCTTGTATTGTAAGTTTTCAAAATTCATATTTTTCTGCTGCCTCAACATCCCCACAGACAGGCTGTGAGCACCCTGCCCAGGCAACCAGGTGCACCAGTATGGTAAAGTTGGCTCCTGCCACAAGTACCCTTTCCCACCCTCCCCTGACTGTGACTTAGTAACATTTAAACAGATCAAAGAAATTCCCTTGCACTTTTCTTGTGTGTTCCACCCTGACCCCCTGATAAAGGCACTTGCCCACAGGCTCTACCCCACCTGGTTGGTTGAGTTGGCTCCCTTAGTGCTCCCTCTCAAGTGACCCCTCCTCTTGGCATGCAGTTTCTCTAGGACCTGTGAGTATAAAAAAACTTCTTTTTCCTGTGCCTCTCCTGTGTCCCCTCTTGTGGCTACATCTGACTGACCACCATGTAAGAGAACACAAAAAACAGCCTTTCTGGGAGTGATAATTCCTCAGCACTTGTGGCCTGCTCCATGAGCATGTTCCTAGGCCCAGGAAGAGCCTGCAGGCAAAGACTCACAGGTGTTCTCCATTGGAAATTAGGCTGGCATGCTCAGCATGACATATGGTCTGGGCTCTGATAGAATGTGCTACACTGGGGTTTCCATGAGGAGGTGTGTAGCCTCTCTCAGCTGTGTGGAACACAATAAAATGTAGTTAGGAAGTCGGAGGCAGGAAAGCAGGTCCCTCGGCTCTTTGGAAACCTAAAGCAATGTGAATTATGCCAGCTCACGGTATACCAGAACTGAGAGAATGACTTAGCTCAAGTCCCATTGAGTTGGGGTTGCATGAAGGGAAGCTGTAGAAACTCTTTTTTGTTTTTTGAGACAGAGTTTCACTCTCGTTGCCCAGGCTGGAGTACAATGGTGAAATCTTGGCTCACCGCAACCTCTGCCTCCCAGGTTCAAGTGATTCTCCTGCCTCAGCCTCCCAAGTAGCTAAGATTACAGACATGCACCACCACGCCTGGCTAATTTTGTATTTTTAGTAGAGACAGGGTTTCTCCATGTTGATCAGGCTGGTCTCGAACTCCTGATCTCAGGTGATCTGCCCGCTTCGGCCTCCCAAAGTGCTGGGATTACAGGCGTGAGCCACCGCGTCCAGTCATAGAAACCGTAAATACTATCTGTCTCAGGTAAGATTGGCTTTGAAATTCTAGACTTGGAAACTGTAGAAAGCAGAGTCAAAGGAAAAAAGGAAGGAGCTGGCCAGTGAAAGATCTATAATAAAAAATGATAGCAGTACAAGGAAAGAAGATGGCGTATCAGAGCCAAACAAATAAAACCCGTGAGTAACCCAGAAATTCCCCTTCTAAAATTCCATCCTGGGGAAATACTAACTACAGATTAAGACTCACACACAAAGACTTTCTTTTCAGAATTATTTATAATAGCAAAACATTAAAGACAATGTGAAAGGCCCAATGATGTGGGTTGGTTAAGGAAATCTTGGTTCAGCGTAATGTTTTGCAGCCATTTAAATGATGCTTATGAAGAGTTTTTGATGACATAGGAAAGAAAATTACATGTACAATATGATCTCAACTAAGGCATAGAAAAAAAGACTGGAAGGAAATAGGTCAAAATATTTACACTGGTTGTTTCTGCGGGAAAAGTTTGCCAACACGTTTTTCTGCATCTGTATTTCTTTCTGTACTTCCACTTAGTACTTTTTTTCCCCAAGAAAAACAGTAAAAATCGTGGTGGTGGGGAAAGCCTACCATAATACTTTTTTAAAAAATGCAGCAACCTATTAAGAATTACTTCTTATCAAAGAATTTCAGGGATCCTAAAACTCTCACCCCATTGCTCCTTGACCTGGGTCTCAATGGAGATCAATTTCTGTGGTTGGGTCATGTTGGGGTACCTTGGGCACATGTGGAATGTGACCGGAAGGTATAAACATTGGCTGTCTATCTTTATTGGACCTTATGCAGAAGAAATACAACATAAAAAATGCTGTCCAGCAAGTTGCAAAAGAAATTAAAATGCTAATTTTTATTGTCTGTAATAAAAGTAGAACTTACGGACTTTCTTTTGGTCTGCTGGCTCATCTGTTTCTGTTTGTCAATCCTGATTGCTGAGAAGATGTTTAACAAATATGTGAAACTCAGTAAGTTTTTTTTTTTTTTTGCAAATAAAAGATTGCAGTCTTGGCTTTTCCCATCTGCTGTCCAATCCATGTCTGATATCTATTTAAGAAACTTTGGGGTTTTAATTCTTTTATTTCAACTTCTACAACTCGGAGGAGAGAAGAGCCACTTGGGATTTGAACAGTAAAGGGAAGACTTTAGGTGTGACAGTGGTTCTCAGCTGGGAGTAATTTTGCTCCCAAGGAACATTTGGTAATGTTTGGAGACATTTTGGTTTGTCACAACTTGGGGAGAGGGTGCTACTGGCATCTACTAAGTACAGGCCAGGGATGCTGCTAAACATCCTACGATGCACAGGACAGTCCCCATAACAGAGGACTCTCCAGTTCAAATGTCAACAATACCAAGCTTGAAAAACCTTGAGGTAGTGTTTAGAATTTGGCCTGAGACTTGAAAGGTGAGAAGGATTTATTTAGCAAGGCTGAGGAGGTGGTGGGACTGGAGTCATTTTTCGAAGGAGAGAGGTCAAAGGAAAGTCAAAGATGAGAATTTGTCTGCAGTGATTGGGCAAAGGGAAAGTGACTCTGGAGCAGAGGTACAGCTGTTGGCTATAAGAACACGAGACGCTTCTTCCTAAATATTGTGGCTAAGTGTTGCCTTTCAATGTAGCACAACGGCAAGAGCCACTGGAACTCCTAGAAAATTCCAGATTATCTTTTAAAAGGAAGTGCCATGATTCACTGCTAGTAATCAATATTCAAACGAATAACAAGTCACATGGACTCCAATGGCAAACAGCAAGTAAAGCCACAAGACACAACCGTAAACTTACGTGTAAAACTCTTCTTTCTTTTACTAAGTTTACTGCATGAGGTAAAACAGTATCCCACATTGCAAAACAAACAAACAAAAAACAGAAAAACAAAGGTCCTGCCTGATCTTGCATTTCTAGTAGATTATAAAATATAGAAAGAGAATTCGGGAACGACAGTGCAAATGTGAAGTTCCATCAGGAATTTAAAGTTGTTCAATCTCAATTGATAGTTGTTCAATCTCAATTGATAGTTGTTTAATGCTTATTATAGACATTTACATTGACTTTACCCAAATTGAATTTGTCCACTGCAAACAAATCAAGAAGTGTGGACAGATTTGAAGTAAGTGAAAATGACAATTTGGTTAACCAAAGCAATCTAAAAACAGCCCAGCTGTATTTTATATGGAAGCACATGGAAGGAATCTCAGAATCAGACAGATGAGGAGACCAAGGTTCTGAGCAGTTAAAGTAGTCACTGCTGACTCTTTTGTTATACTGCTGGGAACTAGAAGCTAGATCTCAAGTCATGGTTCTCTAACATCCTGGGGCCTCCTTAGTTTTCAAATCCCAATATGTGTGTATGTGTATAAGTTCTGTCAAAGAGATGGAGTTAACAGTAACGGTCAATATTAAACTGAGCTTTTAATATAAATATGCATAGTTACATCCTAGATGGCATAATTTGTTGTTTTGGTTAGTTCTATTTGTGGTCTTATCACAATCCTGATCCTTATTATTTCCTGTCTAAAATGCCTAGCCCACAGAGCTTAGGGGAAAATTTCTGGGACAGGGGAAATGAAGAGTTTGGTCAGAAGATGGAGATCAGCAAATACCAGAGCCCTTTAATTGATGTAGAAATTGAATGCTCCAACTCTATGGGGAAGAAAACAGGAACTTAAGCAGGCTGGAATCGCTGCCACTCCATATGAAGGTCAGACTGACAGGAATCATTTTGGGAAAAATCTGAAGGAATTTGCCTCGGTAAGTTTTAGTTCAACTGACAATGTATGAAATTCGCAAGCAGTGGCAAGTCTATACAAATAGAAAGGAAATTAGTGGTTGCCTAGGACTGAGTGTGGGAACAGGGATTAATTGTAAATGGGAACAGGGATCTTATTGGGGGGATGGAAATGTTCTCAAACTGGATGGGGTGAGCGTTGCATACCTCAGTAGATTTTATGAAGACCATAGAACTGTACACTGAAAATGGATGAATTTTATGGTACGCAGATTATATCATGATAAAGGTTTTTTTTTTTTTTTTTTTAAATCACAAGAACTGTCCAGTTTGTAAATCACTTTCCACCCTCCAAACCATGATGGCTGAAACCAAATTCTGACAGCATATGTCATATAATATCTACTCTTAAAGCAGGCTTTGCTAAAATATCCAGTTCTCTACAGAATTATTTAGCTGGGGATAAGAATAACAATTGTGCATTGACCTCCTACAATTAGATAGTCTCATGAGATTTGTATTTCTTAAGCTGGAAACCATAAGAAGGTCTTGAGTTTAGTGTCATTTACAAATGTGACCATTGCATAGGACTGGAACAGCTAGTTGTCTTTCAAGAACTTTAGAAAATATATTACTCCCTTTCCTCTTCAATGAATGACTTTGCTAACATGGAGTATAAAGTACAAAAATAGTCAAGATTTTTGAACCCATATTGTGAGTGCATGTTATTTTTCTCTGCTGTTATTCATCATCATGGTTTTACTGGAGTGGGCAGAAGAAACAAGAAGCCTGAGAACATTAAGTGGCACTTTTATTCACAGAACACTTACAGGGTAAGGCTGAATGACAGTGAGGAGTATCGATTCTTTGCAGCTTCTGTAAGAGAGAAAAACAAACATATTTATGATACGCACTGAGCCCGGACTCTAACCAATAAGAGTTTTCTTTCAAAACATTAGTGAATGTTCCCTGGACTCCCAGGGTAGAGTAAATCAAATAGCTCAGATGTAGGCTTTCAGACCACACAAAAAGCCAAAATGAAGTGTTTCCTGAGTTTAACAAACTGCCCAGTTGAAAGCTTCCTAGCAAGTTTACATTGGGCAATATTATCTGTGCTGCCAAACGGCAGGACCTTAAAATAAAACCCAGGAAGGGAAGAACAGTTTTAGAAGCATCAACTAAGTCTCTATATTTTTTGCTGCTCTCAGAATTGATTCTCCCCTTCTGATTTTCCTTTAGCCTATTTTTTCTGTAGTTTTCTGCAGGGGAAGAGATTTTTAAAAATTCTATCAATTCATGGAGCGTCATTACCTCTCAGGATCAGCATCCTGAAAGCAAAATGTTATTGTTGGTATCTTATGAAAAAAATAGCATCCCAGCAAACATCGGTTCCCATACTGTGTGGTTTAGTAAGTCCCTGGTCACAATGCTAGGACCCTGGGCTGATAAATATTTCAGACAGGCACCGGTTGGGAAATATTACTCACAATAGGCTGCACTTCATGGCTAAAAGCAGAACAATGTAATATAATGGTTTATCTAATTCCCTCCAAGTAATTCAAACCCTTGAGGAAAATTCATATTATGGATTATAATAGTTTTTCTTTCTTCCCTTCTTTGTTCCTTTTTAAATCATGACTAGGAGAAAGGTCAGTTGCCATTTTGTTGAAGAAGAGCTGACTTTTTCTACTTTAGGTTGTAATTAATTACCTGCTTTTCTGATTTATTGCCCACATGAGTAAGGGGAAGGACATCTTTTGCAAGGCTGTTCCCTGGAAGAAGTCGCTGCAAATCGCACTTCTAGCACTAACTGATTTGCGGCTGGGCCCACTCACTCTGACTGGGCTGGACCATGTAGTAGGGAGTGGAGTAGGAGAAGAGAGGAATCAAGAGGGCAGGGAAAGGAGTAATAGAACTAAACTCCAGGAAGACTCAGAACATTTAGGATGATGGTGCTGGTGGGGGCAGGAAGGTAGCACAATGCTGATGGTGGCCTGTCTGCTCCCACAAGTTCCCAATCACCAAGGCTGGCAGGGAGCCCAATGACTGCAGTAGACAGAGCAACAGCACAATCAAATGAGAATTCAGTGGATAAGATGAAGGATCTGCATTGCTGGTGGGAATATACACACGTGTAGCAGTTTGCGGAGGCAATCTAGCTTCAATAGGTCAACTTCAGTGTCACAAACACCAAGACCCAGCCAGTCCACTCTGGTTTTATATCCCCCCAAAAATTCTGCTGCTAGTCTTTAAGGGGAGGTGGATGAGAATGTTCCTTGCAGCAGAATGCATGGGGGTGAAGTGTCAGAGGCAAACTGGGTGTCCATTTCCAGGATAATAGATATGAGACAAATATATGGAAAGCAACACAAACAGAAGCAAAGCATTGTTTCTTAGTTTTTGTTCAAATTTTCCTCATTCACAGGCAATAAGAAACGTTTATCAGATAAGAAATGCTCTATAACCCCATTGACCAAAGAATGTGTGAGTGTGGCAGCCATGTTAGTGGAACAATCTGCCCTGCCTGGCTTGTCCTGTCTGAGTCTGCTCCCAGAGTCCTCAGGAGCAAGCAATGGATCCTGGGAACTCATTCTCTGCACCCAGCTCATTGGACCTGAATGTTGGAATGAGCCAATCAGATTTCCTCTCTCCAGAATCAGAGCTAAGAGACACAGAGACTAAGAGAGTTGGGAGCCAAGTCACATTTATGACTGAGCACCAGAGTCAAGATTACAGATGCCAGTAATCCCCTAAACAGTCCTGGTTTCCACCATTCCTGAGGGCTGGTTGTTCACCATTTTGCTAGAAATAAAATCATTCACATAAATGATCTCAGTAGGATAACGATCATCATTCTGAGAAAGAGCTTTTACTTTTGTTTTCGCTCATCTTAAGTACATAATCATCATCTGCCAGACAAGAATAATTAACTCCATAGCACTACAGATCCCTTAGGACTCCTAATCCAAACCTAGGTAGAAAAAAAGACAGAAGCCATATGTGTTCATATGTTACAGGATGCTAAGATGAACTGAGACAGAGTCAGCTGAGGCCCCATGCCAATACATGCCAATCGTTCCCACATGCCAAAGAAGGGTGCTGCAAAATTTTCAAAGGTGTTGAAAACCAGAGTTTGTAACCCTTACCCCTTACTCATCTTGGGATTTGACTCATGTCTTCATTACAAACTGAAAAGAAGGCAACAGGAAGAGGCTGTCAGAAGCAGCACATGCTCAAAGAGCAGAGGCTACATTTGTGCAGTTACCACCCTTACACTGAGGCAGGCCCAAAGTATGAGACTCTTGGAAGATGCAGTAGAAACATTGGCCTGGGATCTCCTGATCAACTGAGCTACTTTGAGGGATGAGAGGGCCTTCGCAGAAATATACAGAATGCAAGGAGCATTGAGCATAGTCAGCCCTTGGTTTCTGCCTGACACGAGGGGGCTGCAATTGGAGCAACTCAACAAAGAAATCTTCCAGGAATCCATGAAAGCAACCACAAGGAAAGTGTCCACCAACATCACCTTCCACAGATAGATGAAAGTAATGCTGGATTACATTGGTGCCAATCAAGTGAGAACTTTCTTGCCTTTTACCTCACCATCTTGGCCTCATTTCAGTCTGGAAGGAGCTGAATGCTGGGGCAGTAGAGAAAACATTGACAGTGCCCCTTAACCCACTGCAGGCTTCCTAGGCCTGCACAAGGGAGGAATTTTGTGGAGTTGGAAGTTTTGACTATTACATGACAATCAACTGTTGCAATTACAGATTACAAATTGTGATTACAAGTGTACAGGTGACTGGATCACTTTCTGAACCTGTTCAATATGTTTATGGGAACCACCTGAGATTTTGTTGAGGGCTTAGAGGAACCGGCCCTGGGGAGCTGTTATAAGTGGGCAATGGGGGAAAGAACATAGTTGCCTTATGATTGCACCCTCCAAGACCTGCGTGCTCTACTTATTCCCAGTGTCTCTTTATTTATTTATTTTTTGTATTATACTTGAAGTTCTGGGAAACATGTGCAGAACATGCATGTTTGTTACATAGGTATACATGTGCCATGGTGGTTTGCTGCACCCATCAACCTGTCATCTACATTAGGTATTTCTCCTAATGCTCTCCCTCCTCTAGTCCCCCACCACCCAACAGGTCCCGGTGTGTGATGTTCCCCTCCCTGTGTCCATGTGTTCTCATTTTTCAATTCCCACTTATGAGTGATAACATGCAGTGTTTGGTTTTCTGTTCTTGTGTTAATCTGCTGAGAATGATAGTTTCCAGCTGCATCCACGTCCCTGCAAAGGATACGAACTCATCCTTTTCTGTGGCTGCATAGTATTCCATAGTGTATATTTGCCACATTTTCTTTATCCAGTCTATCACTGATGGGCATTTGGGTTGGTTCCAAGTCTTTGGTATTGTAAACGGTGACACAATAAACATACGTGTTTATGTGTCTTTATAGTAGAATGATTTATAATCCTTTGGGTATATACCCAGTAATGGGATTGCTGGGTCAAATGGTATTTCTAGTTCTGATCCTTGAGGAATCACCACACTGTCTTCCACGATGGTTGAACTAATTTACGCTCCCACCAGCAGTGTAAAAGCGTTCCTATTTCTCCACATCCTCTCCAGCATTTGTTGTTTACTGACTTTTTAATGATCACCATTCTAACTGGTGTGAGATGGTATCTCATTGTGGTTTTGATTTGCATTTCTCTAATGACCAGTGATGATGAGCATTTTTTCATGTGTCTGTTGGCTGCATAAATATCTTCTTTTGAGAAGTGTTTGCTCATATCCTTTGCCCACTTTTTGATGGGGTTGTTTGGCTTTTTCTTGTAAATCTGTTTAAGTTCCTTGTATATTCTGGATATTAGCCCTTTGTCAGATGGATAGAATACAATAATTTTCTCCCATTCTGTAGGTTGCCTGTTCACTCTGATGATGGTTTCTTTGGCCATGCAGAAGCTCTTTAGTTTAATCAGATCCCATTTATCAAATGTGGCTTTTGTTGCCATCGCTTTTGGTGTTTTAGTCATGAAGTCTTTCCCCACGCCTATGTCCTGAATGGTATCACCTAGGTTTTCTTCTAGGGTTTTTATGGTTTTAGGTCTTTAATCCATCTTGAGTTAATTTTTGTATAAGGTGTAAGGAAGGGATCCAGTTTCAGCTTTCTGCATATGGCTAGCCAGTTTTCCCAACACTACTTATTAAATAGGAAATCCTTTCACCATTGCTTGTTTTTGTCAGGTTTGTTAAAGATCAGATGGTTGTAGATGTGTGGCGCTATTTCTGAGGCATCTGTTCTGTTCCATTGGTCTATATATCTGTTTTTGTACCAGTACCATGCTGTTTTTATTACTCTAGCCTTGTAGTATAGTTTGAAGTCAGTTAGCGTGATGAACTGGTTTGATTAGATCATATTCTTTGAGTCCAAACACACTTTGACTAAGACAGGGAGGCTTAGAATCTCGAGACCAAACAATAAAACAGTAAACAAGAGAATAAGGGATAATTGTCAGACAAAAAACCGTAAGGTGGTAGGTTGGGTGGGAGAATGAATAGGCCCATAAAGCTGTGGGACAAATGCTAATTTTCTCTACAGCAATGCTCAGTGGCACTGAATTTATTTGTTCACTTCTGCAAAGGGAAGCTGATATGCACAGCTTCAGTGCAGTAGCTGTTAGGAGCAGGCAAGGCCCTGGAGAAGGACTCTTGTTAGTCATCCTTGATGCTAATAAGCATAGACCCTGTATTAGCTTCAGATTGCTGCTATAACAAATTACCACAAACTTAGTGGCTTAAACATGATGCAAATGTACCATCTTATATTTCTGGAAGTCAGAAGTCTCTAATGAGTTTTGCTGGGCTAAAATCAAGGTGTCAGCTGGGTTGCACTCATTCTGGAGCCTTTTCAACTTCTAGAGGCTGCCTGTATTCCTTGGCTCATGGTCCCTTCCTTCATCTTCAAAATCAGCAGTAGCATCTTCAAATCTCTCCCTGAGTTTCACTTCCTCTTTAACTTAAAAGGACCTAGTGATTATATTGGGTCCAACTGGATAGTCAAAGATAATCAACTCATCTCTGACTTAATTATATCTGCAAAGAAAGTTGCAGACTCTGGAAATTAGGATGAGGACATCTTTCAGGGGATCATTATTCTGCCAACTATAGACATTAACTTTATCAGTTACCTAGTGTTGCATAACAGATTCCCACAAAGCTAGTTGCTTAAAACAATACCCACTTACTATCTCACAGTTCATGTGAGTTAGAAATATGAGCATCGCTTAGCTTGGTCATCTTTTTCATGTTCTCTCTTGAGGCTGCAATGTTTTGGCCAGGGCTGGGGTCCCATATGGGAGCTCGACTGGGAAGGATTCACTTCCAAGTTCACTTCAGTGGTTTTTGGCATGATGAAAATCCTCTTTAGGCTGTTGGACCAAGGGCCTCAGTTCCTTGTGGGTAGTTGGCTTGAGGCCACTCTCAGTTCCTTGCCATGTGGATCTCCCCATCTCACCAACGTGGCAACTTGCTTCATCAGAGCCAGCAAGGGAGGGAGTCTGCTGGCATGATGAAAGCTACAATCTCATGTAACATAATCATGGATGGGACATCCCATCACCTTTACCATACTTTATTGGTTAGAAGCAAGTCACAGGCCCCACCCAAACTAAAAGAGAGGGAAATACACAAATCTATGAATAGAAGTGGCAGAGATCACTGGGGTCCATCTTATATTTTGCCTACCACATGAATAAACAGACTTCTAGCCTAGTAATCCCTATGTATCTTAAAAGTAGTTTCAGGCTGGGTGTGGTTGTTCATGCCTGTAATCCCAGCTCTTTGGGAGGCAGAGGCAGGTGGATCACCTGAGGTCAGGAGTTTGAGACCAGCCTGGCCAACATAGTGAAACCCCCGTCTCTACTAATAATACAAAAATTAGCTGGGTGTGGTGGTGCATGCTTGTAATCACAGCTACTCTGGAGGCTGAAGCAAGAGAATTGCTTGAACCCAGGAGGTGGAGGTTGCAGTGAGCCGAGATCGCACCATTGCATTCCAGTCCTGGAAAGAAATAAGAGTGAAACTCCAGCTAAAAAAAAAAAAAAAAAAGTAGTTTCCATTCATCACTTAACCTTATGCAGAATTTCTTCTTTCAAGAAATTCTGGAAGAGGGACTGCTCAGTACACTTTATTAATTTGAAAATGGAAACTATTTTTCAAAGTATGTTGATTATATTTAAAGTCTTTACAGCTATAGTAATGCTTTGTAAATTACCTGAAACATAATCTAGATTGACTTCAATTTTACTATTTAATGAATAAATGAAGTTGTCTGAATTGAAATAAAATATTCCAATATGTTATTTATCACCAGGACTAGGGACATGCTTTTCTTCTCTTTTTTTCTTGTCTATAATTATGTAATTATAACCTGCCAAACAAGAAAAATTAACTCTATAATGTTTTGGATCCCTTAAAATTCCTAACCCAAAGATCCTAGGAGGAAAAAACAAAACAAAACAATGACCTACACCGTTTAAAAATAGCCTCGACAGAATGATTAGAATCAGGAATAGAAGACGACAGTTTTAAGCCATCAAATTAACTTCTTTCTGGGATGGCCTAAAAACAGCTAGAGACCATTAAGAATCCAGTTATACCTACATTTAGATAATTATTATTTCATATTAAATTCCACATACATTTTCCACTTTTAAAGATTAATTTCAGATTGTTGTGACAATATTTTTTAAATGGTTGAGTTTGTTAAAAACGTCATTTTCATCCCTGAATCACAGTGCTGATCTCTGCAGGGGAATATAGTCTATCCTACCCTAAACCACTCCTGTCAAACTTGCCTTCAATTACTCTCTCTTCGTTTCTTTGTCAAAGGTCTATTCTTATCCTTTTTTCATGGAGAGTCCCTTGAAACATGTTTGGGACACCCAGCATCAATGGTTTTAGACCATGCTTTGGCATTACATACCATTTTATGATTTCATTGGATGTCATTTGATGCAGAAAGCAAAGCTATGTGAGGAAGAAGCCCAGCTTCCAATGAGGTAGGGTTTCCAGTATTACAATCTCTCTAAACAATGAAGCTAAGGCTGGTGTTCTCTGTTTTTTAGAGCAGCATACTTTGACATCTTTCTTTAAATGCCTTTCTCATTTTATATTTATGCCATTAAAAATTAAAATATATAATCATATTGGCATGTGCTAGTGTATATTTTCTTTCTAGACCAACTTAAATAGATCTCTTGATGAACCCAGACACTGATACTAATTTAACAGTCATCATGGGAATCGAGATTTCCTCAGATATTGGGAAAACCAAACAAGATAAAAATCAAATAACATGGCCAGGCGCGGTGGCTCACTCCTGTAATCCCAGCACTTAGGGAGGCTGAGGCAGGCGGATCACAAGGTCAGGAGATCGAGACCACAGTGAAACCCTGTCTCTACTAAAAATACAAAAAATTAGGCAGGCGCGGTGGCGGGTGCCTGTAGTCCCAGCTACTCAGGAGGCTGAGGCAGAAGAATGGCGTGAACCCGGGAGACGGAGCTTGCAGTGAGCCGAGATTGCGCCACTGCACTCCAGCCTGGGCGACAGAGCGAGCCTCTGTCTCAAAAAATAAATAAATAAATAAAAATAAATAAAAATCAAATAACAAAGATATATAGGAAGATATTTCATGTCAGAATTCGAGAATCTTGCTTTAGAAACATTAAGTCCAAACAAATTAACTCTACAATTTTAAACTTCAAAACTGGAAGTAAATAATCAATCTGTGAAGGGTGAAATGATAGGCTTTTAAAAGGCACACAAAGAGGTAATTTAGGATTATATATGAAAGATTTTATAAGCAGCAAAATAACATTCTAATGTAACTTCTTGAAAGATGGATGTGCAGTATTTTTATTTAGAGAGAAAGGCAATAAGGTGCAGTGAAAAGGTGTTGAACTCTCACTTCGGAGGTATATACATGCACACATGGAATTCTTTATTCTTCCTGTACTTCAGGGTTCTTCAAAGAAATTAGAAAACAATTCTTAGCTATTTCTTGTCTTCTGCTAGCTTTTGAATTTGTTTGCTCTTGCTTCTCTAGTTCTTTTAATTGTGATGTTAGGATGTCGATTTTAGATCTTTCCTGCTTTCTCCTGTGGGCATTTAGTGCTATAAATTTCCCTCTAAACACTGCTTTAGCTGTGTCTCAGAGATTCTGGTAAGTTGTGTCTGTGTTCTCACTGGTTTTCAATACTTGTTTCTGCCTTAATTTTGTTATTTACCCATTAGTCATTCAGGAGCACGTTGTTCAGTTTCCACGTAGTTGTGTGGTTTTGAGTGAGTTTCTTAATCCTGAGTTCTAATTTGATTGCCCTGTGGTCTGAGGGCCTGTAATGATTTCTGTTCTTCTGCATTTGCTGAGGAGTGTTTTACTTCCAATTATGTGGTCAATTTTAGAATAAGTGCTATGTGGTGCTGGGAATGTATATTCTGTTGATTTGGGGTTGAGAGTTCTGTAGATGTCTGTTAGGTCCACTTGGTCCAGAGCTGAATTCAAGTCCTGAATATCCTTGTTAATTTTCTGTCTCATTGATCTGTCTAATATTGGCAGTGGGGTGTTAAAGTCTCCCACTATTATTAAGTGGGAGTCTAAATCTCTTTGTAGGTCTCTAAGAACCTGCTTCATGAATCTGGGTGATCCTGTATTGATTGCATATATATTTAGGATAGTTAGCTCTTCTTGTTGAATTGATCCCTTTACCATTATGTAATACTCTTCTTTGTCTTTTTTGATCTCTGTTGGTTTAAAGTCTATTTTTATCAGAGACTAGGATTGCAACCCCTGCTTTTTTTTCTTTCCATTTGCTTGGCAAATATTCCTCCATCTTTTTATTTTGAGCCTATGTGTGTCTTTGCACATGAGATGGGTCTCCTGAATACAGTACACCGATGGGTCTTGACTCTTTATCCAATTTGCCAGTCTGTGTCTTTTAATTGGGGCATTTAGTCCATTTACATTTAAAGTTAATATTGTTGTGTGTGAATTTGATCCTGTCATTATGATGCTAGCTGGTTATTTTGCCCGTTAGTTGATGCAGTTTCTTCATGGTATCAATGGCCTTTACAATTTGGTATGTTTTTGCAGTGGCTGGTACTGGTTTTTCCTTTCCATATTTAATGCTTCTTTCAGGAGCTCTTGTAAGGCAGGCCTGGTGGTGACAAAATCTCTCAGCGTTTGCTTTTCTGTAAAGGATTTTATTTCTCCTTTGCTTAGAAGCTTAGTGTGGCTGGATATGAAATTCTGGGTTGAAAATTCTTTTGTTTAAGAATGTTGAATATTGGCCCCCACTCTCTTCTGGTTTGTAGGGTTTCAGAGCAGAACTGAAGGAGATAGAGACATGACAAACCCTTTAGAAAACCAATGAATCCAGGAGCTGGCTTTTTTTTTTTTGACACAGTCTTGCTCTGCTGCCCAGACTGGAGTGCAGTGGCACAATCTTGGCTCACTTTTTTTTTTTTTAAGATTAACAAAACAGATAGACTGCTGATAAGACTAATAAAGAAGAAAAGAGATAAGAATCAAATAACACAATAAAAAATGATAAAGAGGATATCACCACTGATTCCACAGAAATACAAACTACCATCAGATAATACTATAAACACCTCTGTGCAAATAAACTAGAAAATCTAGAAGAAATGGATAAATTCCTGGACACATACACCCTCCCAAGACTAAACCAGGAAGATGTCGAATCTCTGAATAGACCAATAACAAGTTCTGAAATTGAGGCAGTAATTAGTAGCCTACCAACCAAAAAAGCCCGGGACCAGACGTATTCACAGCCAAATTCTACCAGAGTTACAAAGAAGAGCTGGTACCATTCCTTCTGAAACTATTCCAAACAATAGAAAAAGAGAGATTCCTCTGTAACTCATTTTATGAGGCCAGCATCATCCTGATACCAAAACCTGGAAGAGACACAACAAAAGAAGAAAATTTCAAGCCAATATCCCTGATGAACATCAATGCGAAAATCCTGAATAAAATACTGGCAAACCGAATTCAGCAGCACATCAAGAAGCTTATCCACCATGATCAAGTTGGCTTCATCCCTGGGATGCAAGGCTGGTTAAACATTTGCAAATCAATAAATGCAATCCATCACATAAACAGAACCAATGACAAAAACTACATGATTATCTCAATACATGCAGAAAAGGCCTTCGATAAAATTCAACACACCTTCATGCTAAAAACTCTCAATAAACTAAGTATTGATGGAACATATTTGAAAATAATAAGAGCTATTTATGAGAAAAACCACAGCCAGTATCATACTGAATGGGCAAAAGCTGAAGCATTCCCTTTGAAAACCGGCACAAGACAAAGATGCCTTTTCTCACCACTCCTATTCAACATAGTGTTGGAAGTTCTGGCAATCAGGCAAGAGAAAGAAATAGAGGGTATTCAAATGGGAAGAGAGGAAGTCAAATTGTCTCTGTTTGCAGATGACATGATTGTATATTTAGGAAACCCCATTGGCTCAGCCCAAAAGCTTCTTAAGCTGATAAGCCTCTTCAGCAAAGTCTCAGGAAACAAAATCAATGTGCAAAAATCACAAGCATTCCTATACACCAATAATAGACAAACAGAGAGCCAAATCATGAGTGAACTCCCATTTGCAATTGCTACAAAGAGAATAAAATACCTAGGAATAAAACTTACAAGGGATGTGAAGGACCTCTTCAAGGAGAACTACAAACCACTGCTCAAGGAAATAAGACAGGACACAAACAAATGGAAAAACATTCCATGCTCATGGATAGGAAGAGTCAATGTCGTGAAAATGGCCATACTGTCAAAAGTAATTTATAGATTCAATGCTATCCCCATCAAGCTACCATTGACTTTCTTCACAGAATTAGAACAAACTGCTTTAAATTTCATATGGAACCAAAAAAGAGCCTGTATAGCCAAGACAATCCTAAGCAAAATGAACAAAGCTGGAGGCATCAAGCTACCTGACTTCAAACTATACTAAAAGACTACAGTAACAAAAACAGCATGATACTGGCACCAAAACAGATATATAGACCAATGGAACAGAACAGACACTTCAGAAATAGTGCCACACATCTACAACCATTTGACCTCTGATAAACTGGACAAAAATAAGCAATGGGGAAAGGATTCCCTATTTAATACATGGTGTTGGGAAAATTGGGTAGCCATATGCAGAAAACTGAAACTGCACCCCTTCCTTACACCTTATACAAAAATTAACTCAAGATGGATTAAAGACCTAAAACCGTAAAAACTCTAGAGGCAAACCTAGGCACCATTCAGGACATAGGCATGGGGAAAGAGTTCATGACTAAAACACCAAAAGCAATGGCAACAAAAGCCAAAATTGGCAAATGTGATCTAATTAGACTAAGGAGCTTCTGCACAGCAAAAGAAACTATCATCAGAGTGAACAGGCAACCTACAGAATGGGAGAAAATTCTTGCAATCTATCCATCTGACAAAGGGCTAGTATCCAGAATCTACAAGGAACTTAAACAGATTTACAAGCCAAAACCAAACAACCCCATCAAAAAGTGGGCAAAAGATATGAACAGACACTTCTCAAAAGAAGACATTTATGCCACCAGCAAACATATGAAAAAAAGTTTATCATAACTGGTCATTAGAGAAATGCAAATCAAAACCACAATGAGATACCATCTCACACCAGTTAAAATGATGATCATTAAAAAGTCAGTAAACAACAGATGCTGGAGAGGATGTAGAGGAATAGGAACGCTTTTACACTGTTGGTGGGAGTGTAAATTAGTTCAACCATCGTGGAAGACAGTGTGGTGATTCCTCAAGGATCAGAACTAGAAATACCATTTGACCCAGCAATCCCATTACTGGGTATATACCCAAAGGATTATAAATCATTCTACTATAAAGACATATGCACACATATGTTTATTGCAGCACTGTTCACAATACCAAAGACTTGGAACCAACCCAAATGCCCATCAGTGACAGAATGGATAAAGAAAATGTGGCACACATACACCATGGAATACTATGCAGCCATAGAAAAGGGTGAGTTCATGTCCTTTGCAGGAAACCATCATTCTCAGCAAACTAACACAGGAACAGAAAACCAAACACCTCATGTTCTCATTCATAAGTGGGAGTTGAACAATGAGAACACATGGACACAGGGAGGGGAACATCACACACTGGGACCTGTCGGGAGTGGGGAACTAGGGGAGGAATAGCATTAGGAGAAATACCTAATGTAGGTGATGGGTTGATGGGTGCAGCAAACCACCATGACACGTGTATACGTATGTAAGAAACCTGCACATTCTGCACATGTACCCCAGAACTTAAAGTATAATAATAATATAAAAAAAAACTAAAAAAAAAAAATGGAAACAATTCTTTTCTGCAAGCTAGTGCATCTCAGCCCTTAAACTCGCTGCTGGTGGACAGCCACTGTTCATGAAAATAAGAACTGATTAACAGTGTTTCTCCAGTGATCTTTGCTCAGAAGGGCTTCTCCTCAATCCTAGGGTATTTTGTGATGAAGCCACTTGCTTGCTTTTTATTTTCTCTTGCCACCTAAACCTGGAGATGTGAAAAGAACACAGAGATTTTTCAGATTTGATAACAAGCCATAACGTAGCATCAGCCTAGTCAATTGCTGGCAAAGATGAAGGAAGAAGTGTTGCCCTTCATTTTCAGAAAAGTCGCCACAGGACTGCACTTGAAATGGGGGTTTATTGCTTTATCTCGTTGACCTTTGCAACACTCTGAAGAGAGATTATAATTATCTACTGAATCAATTCCTAACAGGCACTGAAGCCATTAGCTGGAGAGAATGGAAATGTCCAGCAAATGACCAAGCATTCAGAAAAGGTCAACATATTACAGTTAAGTGTAATCTGTCATGGACTATATGAAGCATTTACACTGCTCATTGCTGCTGAAGCTTGCTTCTACCCTGATACTTGCAAAGAAGAGGAATGGGACTATTTGTCATGTCTAAGTCATGTTCAGGGAATGCTATGGAAGAAAATGGGCATAATGAAGCCACCATAGTCATTAGGGCAACAGAAACATAGAGGAGATAAAGAGTCCACTTGTCTAGTAGCATTGGACTTGGTTTCTACCAATTCTATAGACATTGTTTCTCCTATTACCATTTTCACCCTTGAGTGGGACGTTAAACTGCTGATCAAAAAGACCACCAGTTTGGTAGCCAAAGGGAAAGTAAAGGGAATTTAAGAAAATATCCTTATTAAGCAATGTATTAAAGACTTCATCCTCAAAAACTGGATAATTGTATTGCTTATCTTTTTTTTGTCTGTGATACTAGGGATCTAAAGATAACCTTCAAGTAACCACGCCTTCTAATATTCACATTCTGTCTAGTCTCCTTCCCTTGAATCTGGACTAATCTTGTGACTCACTTTGAACGGAATATTGTAGAGATAGCTTTGCATGATTTCCGGGCCTTGGTCAGAAGAATCCTAGAAGCCTAATAATGTCCACACGGATATCTTGGAATGCTCACTTTGAGGAAAGCCAGCTACCATGTTAGAAGTCCAACAACCCTGTGACCACCATGTTGTATAGAAGCCATCCATGTGGAGAAGTAGTGTGGAGAGAGGGAGAGATGCCTGGCCAGCCTTCACCATGTCAGCTGCCCAAGTCCAGGCAACAACATATGACAAAAGAAGCCATCTAGGATGTCTCCTCAATCAAGCCTTCAGATGGCTCCAGCTGCAGCTGCCATTTAACTGCAGCCACATGACAGACCCCGGTGAGAACCATCTGGATGAGTTCAGTCAACCCACAGAACCATGAGAGAAAACCAATTATTATATTAATTATTACATTAGCCCATTACATTTGTTAGGCTGCAATAGATAACTAGAACATTATCTTCCCAAAAAGAATTTGAAAACTATGTTTTTAAAGAAACAGGTATTTAAAACAAACAGTTTTGAAATTGAACATATCTCCCTTATCAAGGAAGACAAAATGTCCAAGCTGATGACTCCCTGAGTATACTGTATTTGTGACCTCCATTAAAACAAACCAAAAAAACTGTCTTATACAAACATATGTTGAAGTGTGGAAAAAGATTTTCTTACTGCTGAGAGTGGGATTTGCCAATTGTAACATTAATTATGGACTTGTGGAGAATGGAGTAGAGGGAATAAAAACAAACTTAGAGGAGAAGAAGACCCAATAAAGTGTCTTGGACTAAAAATGCTTCACTACAAGCAATAATTTGGAGGGCACAATTGGTATTGCATTGTCAAGTAAATATTTGAATTGCAGAGAAAGGATTAAAGTACACTGTAATTTTAGGCTTAGAATTAAATCGCTTACATATAACCAACGACTTGAATTTTAAACCTAGGGAGAAATCAGAGTTCTTTGCAAAGTCTAATTCATATTTTACTGAATGCATTTAAGGCTTAGGCTGTGATTTTCTTTGTAAGAATATTAATATTAGACTATTATGGTTAAAATCCATATCATTGATACAGTGATGATCAGAATTAACATTTTGATGAAATTGCATCATTTCAAGCTCTTTATTGTATTTTGTAAACTTTTGCAATAAAATTTCAGGTTTGGCACTTTGAATTTGGAAACTACTGGTAAGAGAGCTAATTTGCATATGTATCTGGTTTTGATTTGACCTAATTTTTTGTCCATTTAATTCATTTTTTTGCCGAATGAACGTTGTCTCTGACCTTTGAAATGCTTATTTGACTAATGGATGAAAATAGTGCTTCTATTTAAAATTTATAAAAGGCAGCAGCTTTTCATGAGGTAATAGTTAAATTATTTTACACACTTCTGTGATGCTATATAGCTCTCCCTGCATTCATTCCTTCAACAAATATTTATTGAGTATCTACCTGGGGCCAGGCATTTGGGATACATCAGTGATCTTCAGTGGAGAGTGATTTTACCCCATAGGGGACATTTGGCAATGTCTGAGGACGTTTATGGGTGTCACAGGAGAAGTGCTAATGGGTAGAACCCATAGTTGCTGCAAAACATCCTACAACACACAGGACAGTCCCCACAACAAAGAATTACTCAGCACAAAATGTCAATAGTGCTGAGATTGAGGAATCCTGAGCTACATCAATAAATAAAACAGGCAATAAAACACCTAACCTGGCAGAGCTTACCATCTAGAGAGGGAAGACAGTCAATAAAAAATAAATAACAAATACCACCATATGTATAATGCAGCATGCTGAAGATGATATGGACATTTGTGAGTGTTGGGAGGTAGGCCACCATGCCATTTTTGAATAGGGTAGACAAGTTAAATGTCATTAAGAGGTGACAAGTTAGCAACGATGAGTAGGAAGTAAGGTAGTTGGCTATGCAGCTGTCAAGGGGAAGAACCTCCTGGGCACAGGGGGCTACAGGCAAAGGACCTAAGGTGGAACCTGCCAGGGAAGTTTGAGTTAGAGCCAGGAGCCCAGTAACCCTGCAACAGAGTAAGGAGGGATTCTAGGGAGAAAGATCAGAGAGAGGGCCAGGGCCCAGATCATTTGGGGCCTGATGGGCCATTGCAAAAGTCTGACTTTACCTGTGAGTTTGGAGCAGAGGAATGACAAAATACATGTTTTAAAAAGGTCACTCTGGCCACTAAGCTGAGAATGGATTGCAGGAGGGCAAAGTGGAAGTGCGGGCTCAGTTAAGGGCTAAGGCAGCAATGCAGGCAATAGGTGGCTGTTATCAATAATCATGAACTCATTGAGTAGCAGACTCTTTAATGGCTCTCTAAATGAACTTTGGTTCTTAAGAGTGCTTCTTATAAATACTGTTGGAAAAAACTGACATAGTAAACTGAAAGCACAAAAAGTACTAAAAAAAAAAAAAAAATTGGTGTGGACGTTTTTCTTAAACACTGTCATGGATGAACAAAACAGACATTGAGCAAAAGCAGGCCACCACATTGTATGCTCTGTTGATGGGCAATCCAGCCGTGGTTTAGAACAAATGACAGGGTGGTTATTGAGAAGAAGCCAAAGGCTTATTTTATAGTGAGAAATAATAGAGTGTGTTTTAACTGGCAGCTCCTTTACTAACATTTCTCAAGTCTTTTCAGGATCGCTATTTTATTCTCATCACCTAGGAAAAGACTTTCTTCATTTATTCCCTTCTTTCCTGCCTCTATGCATGCCCACAGTCCTGGGGACATTTCCCTAAGAGTAAAAATAAGCAGTGACTAGAAACAGGCCAACCTAAAATCAGAGACAGTGTATAGCATATTTATGAATTTTGGCCCACAGCAATTGTTCTGATGCTTGCCCAAGGAATCTTCATGATTTTTTCCTTTTTAAATGTGTGTCAGTACTAGAGGCTGACTTTAAACAATACAATTTCCATTCTTCACCACCTCAGAGGTTTTCCTGCACTGGCTGAATTTGACTGTGGGGTTTGCCACAGGAAGCCCAGGTCTTGACCTCATCATGACAGAACCACTTTCCCTTTCTATGACACAAGAAGCACCAGGCCCCATGCTTGTCCAACTGGAAAGAACTCCTCTGTCTTTCAGGGTTCATGGGTTTTCAGAGGCAGTGGTGACCACAGTTATGTGTACTGTGATAATGTACAGGATAGAGGAGCAAAGACCTAGTGACGTTGTTGTAAGTCCAGTTTGGCAGAAGTGGGTTGGAAATAAGGCTTCTGTTTCTGGAGGCTAGACTTAAATTTAAGAACCTTCACTTGAGTAAAGTCTATCTGAAGGCCACAGGCCTCTTTTGTGAGATCCAGAGATTCTGTTAATTAATTATTCAATCACACTTTTTAAGTATAATGAATATACAGAAAATTACATGCCTTGAGTGTACAGCTCAATGAAATTTACACACTGAAGACCCATGTAGGCAGCCACTAAGATGATCCCCAGGGATCTGTACCTTCTGATGCTCAGACTGTGTATAATTCCCTTCCCTTGCGTGTGGGCTGGATTTACTGATTCATTTCTGATAAATGAAATATGGCAGAAGTGAGAGAATGTCATGTCCAAGATCAGGTTAAAGAAAACCCCAAAACCATGGCTTCCATATTGTGGGCTCACTATCTCTCACACTCTTGCTCGCTTGCTCTGAAGGGAACAAAATACCACATAAGCTGCCCTTTGGAGAGGCCCACACAGCAAAGAATCAAGGGAGGTCCTGGCCAAAAGTCATTAAGAAACTCCCTCAGTCCAACAGCCTGTGAGAAACTGAATCCTGTCAAGAAACACATGAGTGACCTTGGAAGCAGATTCCTTTCCAGTTGAGCCTCAGATGAGACCACAGCCCCAGACAACAACTTTATTGCACCCCTGTGGGACACCTTGAGCCAGAGGCACCCAGCTAAGCTGTCCACAGTTTCCTGATCCACAGGAAAGGTGAGATAATAAATGTTGTTGATTTAAGCTCCTAAGTTTTGAGATATATATATATATATATATATATATATATATATATATATATATGTTTTTTTTTTTTTTTGAGAAGGAGTCTCGCTTTTGTTGCCTAGGACGGAGTGCAATGGCACAATCTTGGCTCACTGCAACATCTGCCTCCTGAGTTCAAGCGATTCTCCTGCCTCAGCCTCCTGAGTAGCTGGGATTACAGGCACACGCCACCACGGCCAGTTAATTTTGTATTTTTAGTAGAGATGGGGTTTCTCCATGTTGGTCAGGCTGGTCTCACTCCCGACCTCAGGTGGTCCGCCTGCCTCAGCCTCCCAAAGCGCTGAGATTACAGGTGTGAACCACCACACTTGGCCAAGGTAATTTGTTATGTACCAATAGATAGTTGTAATCAGGGTCCAAATAAGAAATCAAAACATTACCAATATCCCAGAACCCCTCTATGCTCCTTTCCAAATATACTTTCCGAGGATAACCACAGTTCTGATTTTTAACACCATAGAACAGTATGACGTCATTTGCAACATTATATGAATATAATTGTAAAGTAACAATGATTTGTTTCTTTCTTCTTTCACTCAGAATTGTTTTTGAGATTTATCCCAGTTGTGATGTGCAGTTGTAGATCATTTATTCTCGTTGATGTGTAGTAGCCATTGTGTAGATGTACTACTATTCATTTATCAATTCTACCATTGATAGCCACTTGAGTAGTCCAATTTGGGGTTGTTAAATAATAGTGCTTCTATTTATTAACAGTCTTGCATATGTCTTTTGCTAAATATATTAAATGTGTATCTCTTTCTGTTTGGTGTATACTTAGGAGTGGAATTGGTAGGTCAAAGGCTATACATGTGTTCAACCAGTGACTCTGTTTTATTTGGCTTTATCATTCATTGACAATCCTATTACATGTGCATCTCTAATTCTATGAACTCAATTAGTCTTTACCTTAATCTTACTCTTCTTAGTGTCTGACTGAGTTCCTTCTACTCTGTCAGCTACTGGAATAAGTTGCAGTCCATCAATACATGCTGTCATCTAAACACATATTCTTGAGTGGATGTGGAGATAAATGCTATTATGACTGAAAGACACCATGTTGAATAAGCAATCAATTTATGTTTCACAAAGAAGGAATTGGAGAAGAATGTCTTAAAGTAACGTAAAAAGTAGTTAAAGCTTTGTCAGTTGAGTGAGGGGTGCTAAGAAAGTGTAAGCATGCCACATTCAACTCACTCAAACTAAGTAGCACAAACTGTATGAAAATTATTGGGAGTCCCAAAGTCCTGGTGAGCAGTTAGTAATAGTCCTTAATCATCATGAAGATTTGGGAAAGGAAAGGGGTAATTCATTTCATCTCATCCATTTTGGGCTGCTTTGACATGCTTCCAGTATGAAAGCTTTCTTTCCATTGTCTTTTTGTTTGTCTTTATCTTCAAGGACATATTCTTTGATGAATTAAATATCAAAATTTCAAACAGCATTCTCATTGGCCCAGAACATGCAGAGAAGTCTCCAGGCCTGTGGCTATTTAAATTTAAATTCACTAAACATGATACAATTAAATCCAGTCCCTCAGTTGCACTAGTCACATTTTAAGTGTTTAATAGCCATATGTAGCTAGAGGCTACCATACTCTATCATGACAGCACGATGTGTTGGACAATGCTGCCCATCTAGAGATGCTCATCTGGTGGTACTTTTCCAAAAACCAACAAGATGATCCTCATCTAAAATGTTAGCATAATCTCTACCTTATTCTAAAGGGGGACAGTTCTGCCAGCTGAATTAAATTGTTGGAACACACACAGGGATAGAGATGGTGTTCAGGGACATGACACCACACTTAACAATCCTCACAGCAGCCATTCTCTAGGGGAAAAAAGATTTTAATAGTTTCCCCCTAAAATAAAGAAAATATTATAGTTTTTGAAAATAATCTGATTTCTAAAGATTCAAAGTGCTGCTATTCCAATATTTCCCCAAATGTATTTCCCTGTGCCTGAGTGGGTAGAAAATTAGGAGAAACTTTGAAGAACAGTAACAACCACAGTATAAGAACACGATTCAGAGTTAATGTGTTCTGAATGCTTACCATGTGCCATACAGTGTACTACACAAATTACTTGTGTGATTCAAGCTTCCTGATATTCCAGTAAAGAAGGTAATATCATTCTTATTTGGAAATGAGAAAACCAAGTTCAAATAGATCAATTCAATGTTCTTAGTTCACATTTCAGTAACTGGCAGAATTCAGCACATGGATCTGTGCTTGTCTGACTCCAAAGCCTGTATCTTTAAGCAGTAAGTTGTTCTGTAGAATTCAGAAATGGGTCTAGAAGCACAGAACTTAGAAAGTACCAGGGTGGTATTTTGGCAGTCCTGGTAACACTCCCAAGGTGGTAAACTTCTGTTTCTCATACATATTCATGCTTGTAACATCCCTGGGAAGCAGTAATTCTTAGCCTCATTTTACCTAGAGGATGCTGAACTCAGGGATGCTGAATAATTTGTCTAAAGCCCTACAGCTATTACATGGTAGAGCTTTGACTTCCATCTCATGACTCTATTATGTGTCAGATTCACAAAATGGTGTGTATGTATGTGTATGTATGAGTGTATGTATATATATATATAAATACATATATGAGTACATTTATAGGAGAATGAATATACATATTCATGTATTTCTTGTATCTACTCACATGTCTACTGTATATACTTTTTCATTTCCTTCTTCCCCTTTTTTGCTGATGGAGATGGGCATTTCTTTCACCAGTAACACATTTGCATTCTTCAAATGGGCAGAATCATGGCTAATATATGAGCGCTACCTACCTATAAGTATGATATATCTGAACAAAGGACAAATTGAAAAAGAAGAGAGGAGACAAATTAGGCTGAAGAGGTTGCTGTTACCAACAAGGCCACTGAAAGTTCACAGAAGCCAGCATGGTATGGGCAAGGGAGTTAGAAAGAGTGGTTTTACTCTCCTTTTACCTCTGGCATCAATCAGCTATGTGATTCTGGGGGCAAATCACATTACACAAGTGGGCTTCATTTTTTTTTTTTTTATCTGGAAGAAGAAGAAACTTGGATTAAATTAGTGGTTTTTGGCTGGGCACGGTGGCTCACACCTGTAATCCCAGCACTTTGGGAGGCCGAGGTGGGTGGATCACCTGAGGCTGGGAGTTTGAGACCAGCCAGACCAACATGGAGAAACCCCGTCTCTACAAAAATACAAAATTAGCCGGGCGTGGTGGCACATGCCTGTAATCCCAACTACTTGGGAGGCTGAGGCAGGGGAATCGCTTGAACCCGGGAGGCGGAGGTTGTGGTGAGCCGAGATCGTGCCATTGCACTCCAGCCTGGGCAACAAGAGTGAAACTCTGTCTCAAAAAAAAAGAAAAAAAAAAAAATTAGTGGTTTTCAAATTGTGTTCCATGCAACCCTTCTGAGACAGGGACTCTTGCCAATGGGCAGAGCCCTGAATACCCCTGTGTCTTTTCAACCAGAACCCCTCTACTGCTTTATACACTGAGATCATGGGCTAGGTTTATGTAAAAAAAAAAAAAGTGATATTACTAAAAGAAAATATAAAAACAAATAGACAAAATGATTGCTACTGGTTCTTCAAGTACCAGTAGGTCTTAGTCTGTGATTCTAATTCCCTTTCTGAACTTCCATGGTTTTCAGCATCCTCTTCTAACCTAAAACTTCCTTTCCTCAGTGAAAAGCAAAGATAAAAAGGTTTTATTGGCTTTGGTTGCTTTTTCTATTCTTTATGTTTTAAGAATGACAATAATATTGCTTGCAATTTTTTTTTGCTGCAAATTTAGAGCATTTCAATAATAATCACAGCAGCCTGTGAGACAGGTAATATTATTATCCCCATTTTACTGATAAGGAAACAAGGCTCGGAAAGATTGTCCCTTTTCATAAAACTGCATGGCCGAAAAGTGGTAGAGTAGGGTCCATTCAACTCCAGAACTTACATTTTAACCATGTAGGATATGGTCCCAGCTCTCTAACCTTCCCTGTATCCATGCACTTTGATGTAGCTTTGCATTCTCTCATTAGAGCTGAAGTTAACTTGCCTGACTTTAGACTTTGGGCTTGGCCAATTACTTGCTTTGGCCAATGGAAAAGCTGTGAAAGTGACAGTGTACCAGTTCAGAGCCTAATCTTATAAGAGGCCTTGCCACCTGTTCCTGCTTGCTCTCTCCTGCTCTGTATTGCCTTGTGCAGCCCTCTGGTCCAAGGAGGAAGAGAGACATACCAAATAGATTTGAAACGAATCTGTAGTTTCCAGGCAAGCCCAGTCAAGATCACCAGAGCTACCCCATCCAGTTTGCAGATGCATGAGAAAGAAACCCTTATTTCCAGACACAGAAGAAGAAATATCAAAATATTAAATCTCTTTGTATGAAATATCTAGGACTGGCAGATTCACAGAGTCAGAAAGTAGATTAGGTTACTGGGGGCTTGGAGAAGGGGAAATGGGGAGTTATTGCTTAATGGGTACAGAGTTTCTGTTTGGAGGACTGAAAAAGTTTTGAAAATAGATAACGGTGATGGTTACACAGTATTGTGAATATAGTTAGTGGCACTGAATTACACATTTAAAATTGTTAAAATTGAAAATTGTATGTTGTATATATTTTACCACAATGCAAAAAAGAAAGTATTCAGTAAGCTACTGAGATCTTGATTATTTGTTATGAAGCAACAACTGACTGATACAGCCCTATCTAATAGCAGGGCAGCTACTATATGTAGAGAAGAATGGAACTTACATGTAACACTGTAAATGAGTAAGAGAAGAAGACGGGGGAGATTCAACATCTTGTCTGCTGAATGAAACCTGTTTATATTAAAAATAAATTAGGTAGTGGGCGATGGAAGAAAATGATTGCTGGGGCAATTAAAAGAGACCATCGGCAAATGGCTCATGCCTTTTCAGGGTCATTTCCATGGGAGACCCTGTTGATATGGGAAATGTGAGATAACTAAAGGAATTCAGTGAGCTGGAAACATTTTTGAGATGTCAAAAATTTTGAACCCAATACAAACTTGGAATTTGAAAGACTGCAAGAGATTAGGAAGAGACAGGTAGTGTCATCTGCCAAGTTGAAGCTGTTAGAAAGAATAGTTCATATTCTGAGTCAATTTAAAAAAAAATCACATTCTTATGCAATTCAAATCAATTTGCCTTGACAGTTACTTTCCATTTCCCTTTTAGTTTGGAAGATATTTATGTTTGATTCTGTTCTCTTTCAACGCTCACTTCACCTTCTGTTCAGCAGTCCTGCAGTGCTCTCGCAATAAAGGAATTTAATGTATTTTTAAACGAAAATTAAACAGAGGGTCAGAGACTGTAATGGAATACGTGGCACAATCACAAATGGGAGGTGGCACTTGAAGTCTTTTTTATAGATATGCTGAGGGGCTAAAATTGTTCAAGAAATGAGGTGTTAGCTAAAATTCTCAGCAGCAAGCAATGTGACTGCAAAATTGAAATAATAATGATAATGTTAATAATAATAATAATAACAGGCCTGTTCAGAGGATTGTTGTAAGGACAAATTATAGATGGGTGAACTGCTTTTAGTATCTTGGAAGGAAGGTATTATGTAAATTCCAGTTCTTTTTATTATTTTTCCTTGAAGATTGCCAAAAAAAAAAAAAATCCTAGTGGGTGGATGAGAGCAGGGATTGAGGGAGGAAAGGGAGAGAAAATGATTCAAGGATGCAAGAAATAGCTCATTTAAAGTACTTCTTGGCCATTACATTTGCTTCAATAAACTTCTGCCTAGACATGCAGTTACGTAGGATGTGGAGCATTTGCGAGGATGTTTTCTGCTTGTGCCCTTGTCCGTGAAGTATCTAGATTTTATATGCATTTTGCTAAGAGAATCATGTCCATCTTGTTGGCATACTTATTGGTATCATTTCCATCATTGTGTTCTGTGTTTTTAGCACACACAGAGATTACTTTCCCCAGGCAACTGTAAATGTCTGGTCCCAAGGGCAAGCACTGATGTTGCATGCTCTAAGGGAGTTAGCCTGCAAAGGCCGATACCGGCAACTGTTATTTTAAACTGAGCATTTCAGAAGGCCAGGCTGAATGTCAACTTGTTGCAATTTATAGTGAGAGAAGTTAAATTCCTATCTTCCACTCCATGGATATGTTCGACTTTGTCAGGTGAGAAGAGATAAGAAGCTTATGGCTTTCAACAGACATATAAATTGTTTTTCAAATTTATCCATTCAATAACCATATTTGGGGAAAATAACTTTTTAACAAGAAGTGGAGTGCCTCCTGTCTCCTTTCTTCTGGTCTATTTGGAAGAAAGCTGACCCACCTTACTGAGGTATTAATGTTCATCACATCACTTCCCTTCTCCAAATACTATGATGATTTCCAAATGCAGCTCAGATTCAAGTAAGATTTCCTAATCATTTTCCCCCAGTAGGAAACACCTCCAGTAGCTCTTCACTCACCTCCTCTTATCTTCACCTACACTTCAACTTTAAAGACCACTGGAATTCATTAAACAGATATTTGACAAGTGCCTACTATGCATCGAAAACTGTTCTAGACTCTATGGATAGACTGGTGAATAAAACAGAAAACAATCCCTGCCTGTCTGGAGCCACCATTCTATGGAATGATCTGAGACTCGGGTAGCAGAGCAGAAGATGCCTCAGGTGGCTAGAAGTAAGTGTGGGGAGCCCCTCACACTCTCCTGCCGTCTGTTTGCATCCAGAAGATGTAGAAACCGAACTGGACCTAAAATTACATGGGTTTCCTCTAGAGACCCAAGGCGCTTACCCTACAAGTTGATGAGTCCCGTATATCACCTCCTGTGTTTTGTGCAATGTCATTCATTTAGAACTTCCTGCTACCTTTTCTTCAACAAATGGCACCTCAACCTCTTTCCTCAGAACACTGTCCAGAGATCACCCCTTGGAAGTCTTCCCAGATTCACCCATGTGCCTCCAGGCCTACTGGTGTCCATGGCAACCCTTCAACATACACAAATAGCTCTGCAGGGGCAGATGGGTGAAAAGATGGCTTCTCTTTAAAGAAGAGAAAGAACAAATTGGGCGAAGAGATAAACGGGTTGCTTGGGTACCTGGGGTCACATGGCTTGGGCCATTTTCATCAGAAGACTGCTCTGCACAAGGTTTCAATACAGAGAGGAACAAGGGATGGTCAGGATCTATGGGGGCCAAGTAGGACATTATCAGAGGAATCACCAGTATAAGCAATCATTTACTTCACGTCTACTGTATGCTAAGCACTGTGTAGAGTACTTCACATCCAATATTTCTCAAGAACTCTTCTGAGTATGTTAGGACTTAGGTATTATTATTCCCACTTAGAGATGAAGATACAGAGGCTCCAGAAATTAAAATGCTTTGAATCCAGGTCCCAGAAGAATCCTCATATCTTCTCATTTACCAAATTTATCTACTCCTAGGAGAGCCCTTGCTGCAGACCAAGTTGTAGGTTCAACCCTGGCGTAGAATGTGGGTCAGGAGGGGAAGGATAAAGTAGGCGGATAGCATATGAGAGATGTGACATACACAGCCTTGAATCATGTCTTCATAAATGGTGGTGTCTGCTGTTGTTATTAGTAATCAGTAATCATTATTACTAATTCTTGTCCCCAGAGCCATGAGGGAGAGCATTCTAGAAGACACAGAGGAGAGGCTAGCCCAGACATGGAGTTGGCTCACTTCAAGAGTGCGTAAAGAACTACTCCTCTCTCTGTCCCCACACATGCTGCATGTACTCAGAGCTTCTGTCTGAGCCTATCATTCCTAAAGCAGGATCTTCACACTTGTCCAAGTCAGCAGTGCAGCCTCCCAGGATGGAATCCCGTCTTATGGGGCTGACAGTCACTTTCTCTCTCAGACCTTGTTAGGTCACGTAATACTGCCTCTTGCCTGAGGTGTGTGCCCCAACCTTACTGGCCTGGGTGAGAGATGATAAGGGAATATTGGGAGCCATTTCAGTTCAAGTTATCAGAGCTATGTCCACTTCCATTCATTAGTCATCAATAACTCTTCAAGGTAGGTTTCATTATTTCCACTTTTTACATGAGGAAATGGGCTTTCTTCAATGTGAGCAAGCATCTTGCTCAAGGCCATGCAGCTAATTTGAAGTGGAGCCAGGAATACAACCCAGGCTATGGGCACCAATGTCTTTCCTTCTATCCATGGTAAAGTCATTATCAGCATTCAGAGTTCCCATAAAAAGGTTTTGCTTTTCTCTATTGGTTCCTTATAGCTGCCCAATAAAGATACATGTTGTGTACATCTTTGGGTTTGTAAGCATGTCACATATTGTTTCTTTTAATCTCCACAATAACATTGACAGGTAACTATCACTTTCTCTATTTGGTAGTTGATTACACTGAGGCATAGAAAGGCTAAGTAATTTACCCACTTCACCCAGCAGGGCAGAATTTGACAATTGCAAAGCAGAGCTACCACAGATAGATATCTTGGAAATACAGAACAAGAGGAGAGTGACTTCAACGTGTGAGATATAGGAGGGAAAGTGGTGGAGAACCACTGAAAAAGCTGTGTTTGAGCCGGATCTTGATGAATGGGTAAGCACTTGAAAGGAATGCAGTTTCCTTTCATTTATAAATGTAATGGCCTTAACAATTAACAAGGGGCAGTGTAGGTGAAAAGAGGACTACAGGCAGGGATGCATGGGGTCTGCTTAGAGAAAAGTATACCAGCAAGTATAATCAGGACACAAGACAAGTGGTGAGTGGCTTTTGGGAGAGAGAAGTCTATGAAGGAAGACTAGAAAGAGTTGGGAAAGACAGCATTGATGAGAATAATTCTAGTGAGAACCACTCTTTAGTAATAGAATAATTAGAAAGTTGGAATATTGGGAATTTATGGTGTCAGAGGAGGTTCAGTTATGGGTGTCAAAAGGTTGGGGATGTGGAGATTGGGAGTGCTTGGCTGAAAGGGAATGGTCCAGAAGGCACTTGGAGTTGAGGAGATAGAAAAACTAAGAAGGTAAGTTCATCCATGTGGATATTTGAATGATGATTTTTATCTAGAGTGTGGTAGGATTCTTAGAAGGTGTCAAAGCCTTCAATACATGTAAGGAATGGCATGAAATTCAGAGAAAGTCTGAAGTCATATTGTTGGAGGGCGTAAGAAAAAAGGAGCAAGTTTTGCACTAGGGTGAGAGAATAATGACCTATAAATTAATCATGAGAAGCCAGGGGAATGCCAATACTACCTCTTTACCCTGTGATTTAAGTGGCACGAGAAGGACCGAGCCTCCTTTCAATGTGGTCACAAGAGAAGGGCAAGGGCTCAGAAAATGGTAGAGGTTAATTGTTAAGGCCATTACATTTGCAATAGAGTGTTCAAGGGGGTGCAGTAGAAATGGTTAGTTAGGAGTTACAGCAGACAATTGAGGAGTCTTCCTCATTTCCACCTGCCTGGGGGCTCTCTCTGGCTGCTAAAGTCCACCCTGACCACACACAGTCAGCTGGAAGTTCTGGGGAATGACCCCACAGAGGAGCCCTCATTCAATACCTGACAAGAATTAGAGTATAAATACCTCAACTCCCTCACTACTCAACTGAATAACTCCAAGGCATGTTTTCTACACTGATCCTGGAGCTCCCAAAGAGGATGAAGCTCCAGTTGCCCACAGTGGCAATTGGTTTGATAACTTACATTTTATTGGTTGTCTTCCTTTTTGGTCTCATATCTCTACTCTCTGGCTGGTGTTTCCTGGGATCACCCCCTAGATTATCTATACACACACAAATTCTTGTCTCAGAGTTGGCTTGTGAAGGAACCAAAACTAAGATCAGTTAGTCACAGGGAACGTGTTAAGTCATGGAGAAGGAAGAACCAGGTATCACAGAGAAGCAGGTACCGGAGGAAACCTGTGTCCGGAGGCCTCACAATTTGAGCTGTTCAAGAATAAAAAGGTGAGAGATTCAGGTGAAATTAACTAAGGGGAGCCTATGTATAATGTTATCCTGGAGCCAGAAGGAGCTGGGGCTCCCAGGTGTTCCTAGGGGTTAATTTCCTAGGGGTTAATGGTCATAGCCACTAGCTCCCAATTTACATGTATCAGAATTGGAACAATGTGGAGCTCTACCAGGATTGAACATGTATTTGAATATTAACAATAAGGCAATGGTAAAGACCATAAACTATTTTTCCAGTTGCTAACTTTCGTATACATAGAAGGGAAGAGGAGACAAATGTAAACAGAGAAATACTATTTTTAATGTTGGCAAGGAATAGAGATAATGTCCCCGAAGAAGCTTGAATTCAAAGATGATGTTTGCAGAGACTGTTTATAAACAGTTACAGGATCGAATGTACCTTCTTACCGCAGGTAAAAATTAGGTTAAGGAAGGATAGGTACATAGTTCAAACATAGCTATTTTGAAATGGCCCCTCAAATCTCAGAAAACCTAGCAATGTTCCAATCCTCTCTGAAAGCTGACAGATTTTCAGTGAACCATGATACAATTTTCACTGAGGGAAAGAGGTTAAGGGATTTATACTAAATTTCTGAAATATGCCTCCCATGTTTGAATTTAGCCTCAACCTAGAGAAATTATTTATAAATTGATCAATAGTGATACTTTATCCATAGCAAAGCAGAGAGAAATCTCATTTTCCTGTCTATTGGGAAATACTGCTTTGAAGATGAACTTGGGGCACACTAACCCTGCAACTGAATTTTGAGACCTTTGTGTTTTATGTTAATAGGACTTACAGTCTGCATTTGGGCTGGCTGTATAAAAAAGAAAAATGTTTCACTCACAAAAGCTATTCAATTACTACATGAAAGATTATATAAAGATTACTTTTCAAAAGTACATATTCATTGGGGTTAAAAACAAAGGAAAAGCAAGAAAAACAGAAATAGTGGAAAAGCTTCCTTCCTACAGAAGCCGAGAGCATAGCTTAGACTAACTCCTTATCTATCCTCTAAAATAATAACAGATTGGAGTTTAACACTACCTTTGCCTTTTACTCTTTCTACTTTCAAGGATATGAAGAACAGGGATGGTGGAGATCATGATTTCCATTTTTAATGTTCCTGTATTTTTCACTCCTGCCATCAAATGGAAGCTTAATCTCATGTCTAAAACTAGAGTTCAGAGTTTCAGAATTAAAAAGGGTGCAAACCAAAATGCACGTGAAAATCTATTTAAAAATATGAGCAAATTTTTGTTTCTTAAAGTAAGTATTTTTTTCCTTGAGTTTCTTTAATGTCCAAGGAAGATTAATCTTCAACTAGGTAAGACAGGAAAAATGTCCTATAGGGAGGTAACGGGATAAAAAAAGGCAAATAAAAATTGAATTAAAGAGTGAGAGTTTTGGCCGGGCGCGGTGGTTCACGCCTGTAATCCCAGCACTTTGGGAGGCTGAGGTGGGCGGATCACCTGAGGTCGGGAGTTCGAGACCAGCCTGACCAACATGGAGAAACCCCGTCTCTACTAAAAACACAAAATTAGCCGGGTGTGGTGGTGCATGCCTGTAATCCCAGCTACTCGGGAGGCTGACGCAGGAGAATCGCTTGAACCTGGGAGGTGGAGGTTGCAGTGAGCTGAAATTGCACCATTGCACTCCAGCCCAGGCAACAAGAGTGAGACTCTGTCTCAAAAAAAAAAAAAAAAAAAAGAGTGAGAGTTTTAAAAACAACTACCTGATGCATAGTATGAGATACCATGCATGAAAAACAGTACAAAATAAAATATAACGAGATCTGAATGAAACAATATGTTAGGAACAATGGTAAGGGATTAGCAGATGATATCTAATGGGTATGAGACTACTACTGTATGAATATTATTTTGATGACATTGTAAAGTCTTATTTTTCATATTTGATAAATGGTAGCAATATTAAAAATACCATAAGACACAATTATAAAAACACACATTCGTGATTCCTTTAAAAATTCATTTTTATCTGCCCAAATGAGACCTTAATGGTCTCTTTGAAAGTCATGCAATGTATCATCTAAATATATTTTTAAGCATATCCTCAATAAAACTGTTAGGGAAAGTCTGAAAAGAACAGGTTAAGTAGTCAGTTTGCATAGTTAATAACTCACTCTCGACAGGCTTTGCTGTTATTCACATGCAGTTTCTCCGTGTAAATGAATTGCTGTTCATTTAAAGAAGGGGAAATAAAAGCCTTCCATATAGACCTCCAGAAACTGATTAAATGTGAGTGGTACTTTCAGCTTGAATTTGAAATGTGGCTAGTTGGGTCATCTTTCAGCTTCCAAGTTATGCCAGATTCCAACCTGGGCTGGGTCTGCTGCTTACGGAGACTTGTGTTGGAGTGGCCTAGAGCTTGACGTTACATTCAGCCTGGCCAGAGTAGTGGGGCCATTCAGACAAGCCTTTTTCTGCCCTCTTAGCTACCTAGATGGGAAGGTGGACCACAGACATGTGAGGTCTTGCTTCAGAGACACTCCCTTCCAAGTCTAGGGTTAAGCACAGTTCTAGAATCTCCTCATTTTCAATTAGGACCTCAGAAATGTTGGTGAGTTGGTGCCTCACAGCTGCCAGAGACAAAATGAATACTATGGTGACAAGAGCCCAACTATTTTAAGCCCTATATTGTATGCCCCTAAAGATGCTCCCTGCATAGCCAGTGCAGATACATATTTAATTTACATGTGAAAGATTGAAATAAATGGTCTGAAATATTTTTTATTTTAAAGATTAGCTCCCAGCCTGGGCAATATGGTGAATCCCTGTCTCTATTAAAAGTAAAAAAAATTAGCCAGGTGTGGTGGCACATGCCTGTAGTCCCAGCTACTCGGGAGGCTGAGGTGGGACGATCGCTTCAGCCCAGGAGTTGGAGGTTGCAGTGAGCTGAGATCATGCCACTGCACTCCAGCCTGGGTGTCGGAGCGAGACCCTGTCTCAAAGGAAAAAAAAAAAAAAATGAACTCAAAATTAGCTCATGCTTATGCATATTACAAATTATATATAAAGTCTGTAAAATGTAAAGACAAGGCTACAAAATTACAAGCACATTTACCTAAAACAGATCACTTTGACCATTTCTTTGTGGCCTTATTACAGAACTGCTCCAAGTATTGGCAGTGAAAAAATTTGGTGTTGGTGGTTTTGTGTCAATTAACAGTAAACTCATGTGATGATTCCAATGGGAGACCATGCTGTTTACTGGAAGAGCATGAAGACTTGGTCTCCAATGCAGGGCCTAAGATTTAATAATGGAGAACTCTGAGGAACTTAAACTTATTTATTCACCTACATTATTTCTGCTACTTCTAGTTGACTCATCTCATTGACTGGCACCGTCATCCACCCAGGGCTCAAGCTACAAATTTGGGAGTTATACTTCATTTCTCCCTGTTTCAATCTCTACATCAAATACAATGCTAAATCCTACTGATCCTTCCTCTACACATAGCTTTTCTCTAACACCAGAACCACTGCTCTGTCCAGTCCTCTAGCTATTAGTTCCTATCTGGACTCTTTCAAAAACTTCTAATGGCTTCTTACTGCCACTCTTGTCTCCTAGATTCCATTTTCCATGCAGCGCAGCCAGGGTGATATTTTTAAAATATAAATTGAATTATTTGCCAGGCATGGTGCCTCACGCCTGTAATCGCAGCACTTTGGGAGGGAGAGGCGGGTGGCTCACTTGAGATCAGGAGTTCGAGACCAGCCTGGCCAATATAGTGAAACCCAGTTTCTACCAAAAATACAAAAAAAATTAGCCAGGTATGATCTCAACTACTCAGGAGGCTGAGGCAGGAGGATCCATGGACCCCAGGAGGCAGAGTTTACAGTGAGCCGAGATCACGCCACTGCACTCCAGCCTGGGCAACAGAGCAAGATTCCATCTCAAAAAAAATTGAATTATTTGAATCTATTTCCTAAAACCCTCCAATGGCTCCTTCTTTTTCTTAGAGTAAAATCCAGACTTCTTTTCGTGGTGGAGACCGGAGTCAGCACACTTTTTCTGTAAAGAGCTAGATAGTAAATAGGCTTTGTGGACCAGACAGTTGGCTGCAACTGCTCTACTCTATAGTCATAGAGCAAAAGTAGCCACAGATAATGTGTGTTTCTTTTTTTGGCTTCCCCCTCCGCCACCTTTTTTTTTTTGAGACAGGGTCTCACTCTGTTGCTCAGGCCAGAGTTAAATGGCTCCACCACAGCCCACTGCAGCCTAGACTTCTGGAGCTCAGGTGAATCTCCTACTTCTGCCTACCAAGTAGCTGGGACTAAAGGCACATATCACCACACCCGGCTAATTTTTTGTGTTTTTTGTAGAGATGTGGTTTCCCCATCTTGCCCAGACTGGTCTCAAACTCCTGGGCTCAAGTAATCCACTCATGTTGGCCTTCCAAAGTTTTGGGATTACAGGTATGATTCACCATGCCCAGTGGTGGCTATGTTTCAATAAAACTTGATTTACACAAACAGGAAGTAGGCCAGATTTGGCCTGTGGGTCAAAATTTACCAACTGCTACTCTAGAACACCCTCAATCACCTCGCTCCTGCTTCTTTCTTGAGTCTTTTCACACCTGTTTCCCCTTGGCTGGCCAGGAACTGCAATATCACTCTTGTTTCACTCCCCAAAGCACTCTAAGCTCTTTCGCTCCTCCCACTCTTTGCCTGGTTAGCTTTTCCCATCGTACGGGTCTCAATTTAAATGTCACTTTCTCATTGAGGATTTCCCTGAATCTTCTACTCCTATGCCATCACTATGCTTTACGGTGTCCTGTTCTTTCCCTTTCCTTTCTTACCACCATTTATAACCTATGTATTTGCTTGTTTCTCCTCTTGCTCACTAGGCTGTGTACTCAAGGAGGGAAGGGACCAGGTCCATTTTGTTTGCCATCCCATAACCAGCGCCTTGCATCATGCCTAACACACAGTGGATGCCTACTAAATACTTATTAAATGTATACATTTTTTTTTTCTCTATGAGCTTTAGTTTCTTCACCTCTAAAACAGGAAAAATAATACTTACTTGCCTTACAGGATTCAAGTAATGATTAAATATGCCAAGCACTCAAGGAAGTGCCTGGGACTCAAACATTTCCATTGTACTTGGTTCTCCTCTGCATAGATACAGTCTTAATGAATAGGATAATTTCTTTAAAACACCATCCATTCTTTCAAATGGCATTTCAGTGGCTGGTGATCCATCACCCCAGTCAGCTACTTTGGTTGCATATTTATAATCCAAGTTAAATATTAGAAAAGCATAGTTTTCTTTTACAGCAATGATCTTTTTCTAGTTAAATTAATTCATTGCCTAGTCCTTTCTCTAGAGATAATCGTTAATAAATGTGGAATGTTGGGCTAGAAAAAAACACTGGACTTAGGTATAGGTGGTCTTCAATTTTGGATTTGGAAAGTTTCTAGAAGACACAACAGAACTTGAACTTCTTACACACCTTTGTCTGCTTAAGATGTCCTTGGGAACTCTAGGATGTGCTGATGGAAGCAGGAGAAATAAAGCACCAGAGGCAGTCAGCAGTTGATGCTGGGTGCTTTCGTTCTCAGCATCCAGCACCTAAACTTGGCTCTTTGAAATACCCTCAGCCTACTGAGTCTAAACTGCCTGAGAGCATGGAGGGAAGGGGGCACATGAGCCCAGGAGGCAGTTCTTAACTAGTGACTATAAACACCCTCCCTCTGCCTCTGATAGGACAACTTAAGGTGTGGTCTTAAAAAGTATCTGGAACTTTCCTGTGCACTGAGCCAAAGTCACCCTCCTGGGGCTTTCTTTGCCTGATACCGCATCTATGTTTGCCCTCCTTTTCTTCCAGGTCCCACTTCCCACCCCTCTATTTATCTTTCCTGAGAACTCTCCTTATTAAGCACTTACACATGGATCCTCACTTCAGGGTCAGTTTCTGGGAGCCCAACCTAAGATAATGAACAAGTGCCTAATCATGAAAAATTGGTTTTCTTTCTACAAATTGTCATTTCAATCCCACCTCTTAAAAAAAAAAAAATTAGAGATAAGGTCTTGCTATGTTGCCCAATCTGGCCTTGAATTGCTGGGCTCCAGTGATCCTCCCACCTCATCCTCCCCAAGCAGCTAGGATTACAGGTGCATGCCACCATGCCTGGCTCAATCCCACCTTTTAATGGTCGTACTTTGGGTAAACTTTTTGTGGAAGGTATACATAGACTTATTGGTAAACAAACCTGGCTTACTTGAAAAGCTTAAATAAAAGCCATTCAACAATTTCAGAACTAGAAAGGGTAGGGGAAGAAGACTCTAAGAAGTACTGGAGCTTGTAAGTAAATACGAAACACACCAGATTAAAAGTGTAATCTCTATGTCAAGGCCATACTGGGAACATTTTCCCCCTACCAAAACATATTGAAATAACCATCATAATAAGGATCATTCTATTAAAAGAATGACTGGAAATGTTCTTTTAAACCGAAGAAATGCCAATCTACATTAGTCTTACATAAAGGTTTCTCTGAGCAAAGAGGTAATTACAGCTTGACAGATGCCTAAAATAGCCTTGATTCCTCGTTTCTTTTTCAATCTAGAGGTGGGCAGATACCACCCTGGTGCCTCTCTGAATTATAGCTTATAAAACTTGGGAAGAAAAAATTTAAAATATATTAAATTGCAATGCTTAGAGTGTATTAGCCTTTCGACTACCTTCTCCTTCCCCCTTCTCTCCTTACTACCTTTTTTATTTTTTATTTTTTGAGACAGAGTCTCACTCTGTCGTCCAGGCTGGAGTGCAGTGCTGTGATCTCGGCTCACTGCAACCTGCACCTCCTGGGTTCAAGCAATTCTTGTGCCTCAGCCTCCTGAGTAGCTGGGATTACAGGCGTGAGCCACAATGCCTGGCTAATTTTTCTATTTTTAGTAGAGACGGGGTTTTGCCACGTTGCCCAGGCTGGTCTTGAACTCCTGAGTTCAGGATATCCACCCACCTCGGCCTCCCAAAGTGCTAGGATTACAGGTGTGAGCCACCGTGCCCGGCCACCTTACTACCTTTTAAACAAATGAAAAGTCTAAGTGTTCCTCTCCAATGGTAATGGTTAGAATCCCTTCTTCTGTTGAAAATATTGTGTTATGGTTTTCATGTAGTCTAGTACAATGGTTCCCAGTCCATTGTCCCACTTGGCTTCCATATTTGACTCTGGGCTCTGCTATTTACTGGCTGTGTAACTCTGGGAAAATACTACACCTCTTTGAGCCTCTTCACCCTAGAAAGAAGACCTTTTCTGTGAGTCTACTATTTTCTGAAGTATTTGTGAGTCTACTATTTGTGAAGTATTATATACTCACATATATTAATCATGGAAGAACACATAGTGTGAAAATTATACTGGCAAAACAACACCTTCAATAGATCAAATATATCCAGACTACTTTATAAATAGGTACTTTATAAAAATTAGGCTTTCTTTGATGTCCATAAGTATAACATTTTCAACGTTTACAATGTACATAGCAAATTACATATGTATCATAAAAAGTGACCTGCTATTCACTTTCAAGGGAAAAAAAGTTTTGCTTTCAGCAGGACAACAAAGTTTTATATTTCCATAATAGATGATTGATTCTTCTTTATTAAAAAATAGAATTTTCCCTAAGCTTGTGAAAATTACCATTTGTTTGTATTTGTCTGCCAGGACTTCAGGATTAATTCAGGTTTAATTAGTCAAATTAAAGTGCTGTGTGACCACAAGAGATATTGAATATTTATAAATAATTCTTCAGTCAAAACTTTTTGATAAATTCTGCAGCCGCTGGAGGATTATGGAAAGATGGCAAAATCATTTTTTAATCTCCTTGAGTTCTCTCATAAAAAAGAGAGAAAGCAACTCAGATATTAAAGCCAAAACCCCACGGACAACATCACCAGCAAAAATAAGTGGTGAGCTAGTCCCACGAATGTCAGAATATGATTCATACAAACAGTGTCCATGTGGAAGGAAATGGAGGCAAAGAAAAGGGGCTTCTGATGACCTGGAGACCAGAAGAACCCTGGAATTGCCTACAGGTCCTCACAAGAAGTGGGAGATTCCTCATCCTGGAGTCTACAAGAAAACAAGCTGCAGACAGCCATAATGGCCAGCGTGGGAGCCACTGAAGTAGAGTGGTGAGGATCAGGCACATTTTTACCTGTATTAACTATGACTGATGCTATCTGGGAGACAGGTAGCACCTGTACTGGCTCTAGGAAGAACAGAGTTAGGTAGCTGCTTGCCTTATAGGTATTAATACTAACTGGCAGTAGAAAGAAACTAGTTCAAGTCAAGTGTTCAAGAAGAGAGCAAAGAGAGCTAAGAAGAGGTTATTACTTAG
>NW_012116378.1:381984-385621 GCF_000951035.1 Colobus angolensis palliatus
TGGGTGGGTGGACTAAGCTATTATATAAGCCCAGTACTTTGGGAGGCTAAGGTGGGGGGATTGCCTGAGTCCAGGAGTTTGAGGCCAGCCTGGGCAACATGGCAAGAACCCATCTCTAAAAAAGAAAAAAAATTGGCCGGGCATGATGGGTCATGCCTATAGTACCAGCTACTCAGGAGGCTGAGGTGGGAGGATCTGTTGAGCCCAGGTGCAGCACTGTACTCTAGCCTGGGTGACAGAGTGGAGATCTTGTCTCAAAAAATATAAACAAAAACAAACCAAAAATATACATTTAATTTCTAAATGTTACACACATATACCTACTCACCTTTTTTTTCACTTGTGTGTTTGAGAAAACATGTTGCAATGAATGCTAAGATATACGGCTACGTGAAAAAAGCAAAATGAATAAAAGTGTGTCTAGTATAATACTGTTTCTAAGAATGGAGAGGGATCAGAGTATGTGCTCACATTAAACAATAGAAGAATGTACCATAAAATAAAATATAAAAATAAGTGTTATCTACGGGGAAGGAAATAGTATAGAGAAAACAAAGCATATATGCTTCTTTGAATATACATTTTATAGATTTGACTTAGGTATCATGTAAATAGTATTCATAATTATAAAACTCTAAATTCTAAAAAGCAATTTCTACCTTATTGCATGTAAAACGAAATGCAGAACCTGTGTATCCAGTTGATGGCATGGTTATGGTTGAACTTAATTTTAAAACATAATTAAATAAAAAAGCCATCTCTAAGAATTATACATAAAATGAAATAATTGCATCTGACCATCCAGTTAGTGGCAGAGTATCACATAGGGGAACTATATCAAGTGATTTTTTTTTTTTAAGAGATAGAGTCTCACTCTGTTACCCAGGCTGGAGTGCAGTGGTACAATCAGAACTCACTGTGGCCTCCAACTCCTGGGCTCAAGCAATCCTCCTGCCTCAGCCTCCCAAGTAGCTAGGACTACAGGTATAGTCCTAATTAAAAAAAAAAATTAAGAAATGTTTTGTGGAGGCAGGATCTCACTTTGTTGCCCAGGCTGGTCTTGAACTCCTGGCCTCAAGTGATCATTCCACCTCAGCCTCCCAAAGTGTTGAGATTATAGGCATGAGCCACCACACCCGGCCTCAAGTGATTTTAACACAGTCATTTGAATATATTGGTTGGATATTCCATAAAGACAAATTGAACTGCAATAAAAATATCTCCAAATGTTATTTGTGGTAGTGTTGTTGTTCTGAGGCTGTTGCATGTGCAGTGTCAGATAAAGTTGAGGGATTATGGTGATGTCACCTAGCGTTGGGATTTACAGCTTGAGAAAGAAGAGATAAAAATTTAAGATAGATGAGGTTATATAGAAACCTTTTGTCCTGCATTTGAATTGGACATATCAGTATGAGCTCATGATATATTTTATCATTTAAAAATATACACATATTTCTTAGCTCTGTCCTTATCAATGAGCACACTAGCATCCAGATTACCACATATCATTTCCCACTAAAAGGAATCATGGCTCCTTGGAGAAATTACTCATCCCAGATTTGGAGCAACCAACATACAAGTTAAGCCTTGAGCATCTTGTCATATCAGAAAGCCGAGAAACTAACAAAGACTATTAGGTTTATGTTGAGAGGACTTGATATCTCACTTGAATAGGCTCCCATTACCAAAGATAGGATGAGTTGAGCTTCAATGAGAATAATAACATCAATGGATATAAATATACCCAATATACTTAAATCCATGAGTTTATGATAGTGATACTTAAAAAAAATACTATTTGTTTCCCCAGTGGGAATGCCAGTGAAACAACTCATTAGTTTGAAAACTGGTAAATAAAGAGACAGGATCAAGTTATTTGTTGTCTTTCATATAAACTGTTTCTTCAGGTACACAAATTGTTTTTCTTTATAATGTTATTCAGCTAATAATTGAAGAGGAAATTATGGAATTAGAGCATCACCCTTTTGCAATCATTAATGAATTAATAAATCTTGGCAAAGATTATCAATAGCTGCTTACATCAGAGAAAGAAAAACAACCAGATACTGTACACCTCTAGAGGATGAAAGTGCACAGCTTCCTCCACTCTGGGAGTGAAACAAACTCTCATAGGAAATACAGAAGGACAGAAGATCATGTTAAATGACACCCAGAGATGCAATCAGCAAAATCCAGGCTGTGGAAATCTCTACAGGACAAAAAACTTAAAAAAAATTCTAAATAATTTTTTTTTTCAAAGACAATAAAAAAGAGATGAAAGGAAAAATATATATTAAAAGAGTCTTTTAATATCCACATATCCACAAATCATGTATCCACAAATCACAATACATGGACTCCATTTGGATCTTGATTCAAATATGCTATAATGAGAAATTATTTTATGAGACCATGGAAGAGATTTGACTACTGACTGGATATTTGGTACTATTAAGAAAATATTGTTAATTTGTAAGGTATGATAATGGCATTGTGGGTTTTTATTTTTTGTAAAGAATGCTTATCCTTTAGAGATACATATTGAATTATGGATGAAATAATATGATGTCTGGGATGTGCTTCAGTGTCATCTAAGGGTGAGAAAGTATCTTGGCATGTGGAGTATGGTGTGTGGTCATGAGCTGATGACTACTGAAGTTGCATGATGGGAACATGGGTTGACCATTTATATACTATTCTTTAACTTATGATTCTGTTCACAACTTTCCATAATGAAATTTCTCTAAAACAACCTGTAGCCAAGAACGACCAGCTGTAGTGGCAGTTGTTTCCTCTGCCTGATTAGGCTTCAGTCTATTCATTTATTAATGGTTATCCAATTTCTTTTGCAGAACCAACCTTTCCCACTCTCAGCTGCTGAAAATCCACATGGGGCTCACCCTATCTCCTTTTCTTAGGGGCAGGAGTATGATCCAGACCTGGCCCCTCCTAGCAGTACCCGGGGGCAGCAGTGATTCACTTAGAGGTAGACAGTCACCATACTGGGCCAGTGTAAGCTCTGTTTGGGAAGTCCAGTTGGACTCATTGGGAAATGATGGCCTTTCACCCCCTTGGGTTGTTAGGCTGGTAGCATGCAAACCTAGAGCTTCTGTAAATTCTTAATGCTACTTGGAGAAAGCACTCTTGAGAAAGAAGCCAACACAGGAAAGTGGGCAGAGACAGAGAACAAAGGATTCCTGATACTATCAGGCCTCAACACCCCACTTCCCTTGTGCCTCACCAGCTCCACCCGACACTCTTTTGAGTTCTGCCAGCCATGAAATTCACTTTTTTCCTTAAGCCATTTTGCATTGTGTTTCTTTCACTTTCATCTGAAAGGCTCTTACTAGTTACAGCTATGCTATTTTAAGACATACTGTATATCTGAGAGCCCAAGGAGATGGACTTTGGCCAGGTGCAGTGGCTCACGCCTGTAATCCCAGAACTTTGGGAGGCTGAGGCGGGAGGACTGCCTAAGGTCGGGAGTTCGAGAACAGCTTGGCCAACATGGTGAAACCCTGTCTCTACTAAAAATACAAAAATTAGCCGGGTGTGGTGGCATGTGCCTGTAATCCCAGCTACTCGGGAGGCTGAGGCAGAAGAATCGCTTGAGCCCTGGAGGCAGAGGTTGAAGTGA
>NW_012116378.1:386051-397793 GCF_000951035.1 Colobus angolensis palliatus
ACTAGAACAACAGCAAGGAGCTAAAAGAGAAATAAGAACATTTAACAGTGATAATTTCTTACATGGGGGAGAAATAACAAATCTTTTGTTTTCCAGGTCCTCTTTATTATTTGACCCAGAATTGGTAAGACATTTTGCCTTAGTTGTTTAAGTGTGAAATACTCAGAATTTTTTTAAAGAGCAAAGATGTTGATACAAAAGTGAAATCTTATTTGGAATAATAATATATTACAATCATTTCTGTCTAATAACAAGATTTATAAATTTTTTGTACCTTTCTGTCTAACGTATGTACCACATAGAAGAAATGAATCTATATTTTATCCTTTAAGTTGTTATCAAGTGGTTTTTTAACTGCTTTTTAATGTCTACTATATGGTGGTAAATAACTTGGTGCACATAATAAAGACTGATTTAAACTACACCGAATGTGAATAAGCAAAGATGTTGAAATAAAAATGAAGTCTTATTGGAATAAGTCCGATCTAACAGACATGAACTCCTATGTTTGTCTGTGGAATCAAAACAAATTTCAGAGTGAAAAAGGGCACTACTTTCCAGGCTTCTGTATTTTGTCTAACATTAAAAAACAAAACAAAACTATATCATGTGTACAAAATGTTTATCCATTAACACTAGTTGTAAGAAATATCTCATTTCTTAATTTTTCTAAATAATGTGTCTCTAGGCTGAGCCCCTGCCCAACAGGCTGATGGGAAACATATTCTTTTTTTTTTTTTTTTTTTTTTTTGAGATGGAGTCTTGCTCTGTCGCCCAGGCTGGAGTGCAGTGGCCGGATCTCAGCTCACTGCAAGCTCCGCCTCCCGGGTTCACACCATTCTCCTGCCTCAGCCTCCGGAGTAGCTGGGACTACAGGTGCCCGCCACCTCGCCCGGCTAGTTTTTTGTATTTTTAGTAGAGACGGGGTTTCACCGTGTTAGCCAGGATGGTCTCGATCTCCTGACCTCGTGATCCGCCCATCTCGGCCTCCCAAAGTGCTGGGATTACAGGCTTGAGCCACCGCGCCCGGCCTAAGACTTGAATTTGCTACTCTATTTGCTGCCACCTTATTTATTTTTTATTTTTTGAGGCGGAGTCTCGCTCTGTCGCCCAGGCTGGAGTGAGTGGCGCGATCTCGGCTCACTGCAAGCTCCGCCTCCCGGGTTCCCGCCATTCTCCTGCCTCAGCCTCCCGAGTAGCTGGGACTACAGGCGCCGCCACTGCGCCCGGCTAGTTTTTTGTATTTTTTAGTAGAGACGGGGTTTCACCGTGTTCGCCAGGATGGTCTCAATCTCCTGACCTCGTGATCCGCCCGCCTCGGCCTCCCAAAGTGCTGGGATTACAGGCGTGAGCCACCGCGCCCGGCCTTGGAAACATATTCTTAGTTATGTCTTGGGACATTTTCCCCCTCGCCCAGGTCATACAAGGTTTTAGGGGATGCTACTCAGCTCTCACCATTCAGAAGGGTCCTGTAGTGGTTAATCCACACCAGCTACTGCAGACTGGCCCACACATTGTCTAAGGATTCCTGGAAAGGGGTTTAAGGGTTCCTGAAAGTCAACTTGGACCTTTAACATCATAGCTAGGGCCTTTCTTTCCCTGAGCTGCATCTGGGAAAAGAGATGAGACTAGTTTCTTTCCTAAAACTCACCTTGTTATCCCTCTATTCACTTCGTCTCACCCAGAGTGGCGGCATGGTGTAAGAGAAAGTACATATACAGATAGACACTGGGTTTACCTCCTGGTTTCATCAAGTATTGCTCAACTGACCTTCAGCAAATTACAGAGCTCACTAGTATAGAATCCTGTACACAGTCAGCACTTGTCTAATCCTGTTTCCTCAACTACAAATCAGTCCAATTACGCCCCTTACAGAGATGTGTGAGGATTTGGTTTATGCTGCCCAGAGGAGGGCTTAATAAATGGTGGCTGCTTCCTTTTTTCTTTTTAGAAAAAAATCGGTTCAAGTGTCTCTTTCAGCAGCTTCTGACTGCATGAAAAAACACGCTAGCAAAAGGGTGGCAAGGGAGTACAAAATCCTTTTTTTGTGTCTTTCTTGTTCAAGGAATCCTTTTCTGCCTCATCCTGCCAAGACCCTTTTGAAGATCCCATTTATAACTAAACTCTACTGCCTTAGTGTTTCATTTATGAACATGGTGGTCTCTGCTAGTACATTATCTGGATTCCTGGTAGGGAGAGAGTAGATCTTGATCATTGCTACCTCCCTGCTCCCTGTTTCGTTGCTTGGGAACAGGGATAAGGACTTGCCTCATTACCACCTCCTCTCGTCTCAACAATCACATAAATGTGCTGCCATTTTGGAACATTCCCACCATTGGGGAACCATTCATCTATAGGAATTTGAAAATTGTATCCTCTTGAGAAAACAGTGAGGTGCATCTTCTACTGTTAATAGTATATTTAAGCTGTAAAGTTTTTATAATGATCATCTCTGATGGTTCTCAATGGAGTGGAGACATCCCCCAATGATTGGGGATCACTACCAGGATTAGCGGATGGGGTCACAGATGTTAAATGTCCTTACATTGAAGGACAGACCTGTACAATGAAGAGTGGTCTCTCATAGAATGCCTATAGTCTTCCCTCCCAACCTTTTGGGGGATGAGGACCCTGAAGGTGTCACAGGTTCAGGTTGGGAAATCCCTGGTGTAAAGCCATGATCTTGTCTCTCCCAGATGCATGTCTCTTTCAAGATACTACATCTCTGCATCTTAAGGACAGGAAGGGGATGCAGGGAGACTACATAGCTTGGATGCTGATTCAGTCAGGAGACAGGAGGCTGTTAATCTACAAGTTTACATGTAAATCATGCACATAATGCATAAATATGACTCCACACAAAAGGGCAATAAACACTGCATTTTCCAAGGGAAAATACAGGTTATTGAGTTTAATGTGAAATTAGAGGTTAGTGGGCATAAATGTGGTTCTGATTATGCTGGGTATATGATCTGACACTGGATTAGGCAGCATGGGGGAAGGTTAAATGCAGGTTAATTCCAGAATAGTAATTTGAACAATTTAGCAAATACTTCATTTCATGAATGAAGCCTAAGGTGACATGAAGAGGTTGAGAACCCAGAGGTTAGTAAAAGTGAGGCAGATGGAGATAATATAGTTAACAACACTGATGAAGTGATGGAGATGTTTGAAAAATACGAGGTCAAGGCTAAAATCAATGCATATGGAAAAGCATGAAATGAGCAATGAACCTGCTTAAGGTACAGTACTGAACAGAAAACCAAACACCACATGTTCTCACTCATAAGTGGGAGTTGAACAATGAGAACACATGGACACAGGGAGGGGAACATCACACACCGGGGCCTGTTGTGGGGTGGGGGCTAGGGGAGGGATAGCATTAGGAGAAATACCTAATGTAGGTGATGGGTTGATGGGTGCAGCAAGCCACCATGGCATGTGTATACCTGTGTAACAAAGCTGCACGTTCTGCACGTGTATCCCAGAAGTTAAAGTATAAAGAAGTCTATCAACTAATTTCGATTTGATTATAAGAATAATAAATTATAGTAATCTTTTTAAAGGTGGGTAGTATTAAATTCGCTTTTATGGCTCTTTTGGCAAACAATTCTTTCTTTCCAATTCCATTATGAGTACAGTGGTAGGCCTGAAGGCTAACATAATTAATAAAACAGAATCTGTGCAGAGACTGGTCCTGCACTGCCTGGGTGCACAACTACACCATGCTTAGCTTCCTGGGCAGGTAGATCCATCCATATGGCTGGCTTCTTGCCAAAGGAAGGGGAGGAAAAGTGCTGTACACCTCGTTTGGAAAACCCTTTTCACGCACCCTTGTATCATCTTCCCCTTCTGCCAGTTTGACAAGGACAAACTGGGAGTTCTGTGTTGAAGACTTAGGAGCCACAAAATGAAGGAGGCCTGGGCTGTTTCTCCAGATTACCCTCTGAAGGAGAGCTGTCTACCAATCAGGAGGACCCATTATGGACTTCATGTGATTGACAAACTCCTATTGTGACGGAAACTCTGTATAGTTTTGGGTTTGTTACAAGATAGTTAGAGCTACCCTAATATTGGCCATTATCATTAGGAAACACACAGAATTGTGATAAAGAAAGGCAAGTTTGCAAATAGTGATAATATTGTGTTGTATAGATTATTATGAGGGTGTAAATCCCTTTCAGTGGGTAAAAATATGAGTGCAAGCCACCCTGGTGGGTGGATTACAAAGGGTCATGTAAGCCATCACGAAAGTCTGTAGTGTTTATCATTTGTTTGTTTGCTTATTATTTTTCCTATGTGTCCACTTTCCAAAAAGGATTTTAGGTGGCTAAAGTGTTCATAATATTTGCTTTATTGTCATTATTATTTCTAGCTAAAAGCCTCTGCTTCATTTCTCTGCCTCTATACACTCTTATCTTCAGGTTGGTCTCTTTAAGCTTCATTGGTTCAGGTCAAAGGGCAACAAACAAGGCCTGTGGGCTAAATTTGCCCTCTCCCCATCCCCATTTCTGTAAATAACATTTTATTGGAATAGAGCCACAATCATTTGTTTATGTATTAATATCATCAATGGCTGCTTTTGTACTACAATGGAAGAATTAAGTTGTGACAGAGACCTTATGGCCTGCAAAGCATAAAATATTTACCATTTGGGCCTTTTTAGAGAAAAGTTGGTTCATCCCTGATTTGGGTCATTCCTAACCTAATCTCAACCCAAGCAGGGTACATGCCAACGGTCCCTGAATTTCTACACATCCCCTTCACTCATATATGATAGAACACTGAAGTCACTCTGGTTCCTGTCACCATGTTGTCACATTGCTGCACACCTATGTGTCCCCAAAGTCAAGTTCACTGCCAAACTCTCAGTTTCAGTGCTCCAAGGCTGAGTCTAGGTACGTTTACAAACCCTGAGTCTTAGCGCTTTTTAACCACTTTTCAAGTTATCTTCATCCTTGAAAGTCTTGAATTTCTACCCAGATTCCTCTCTTTGGTTTTGATTGGCTTGTGCTCCAATCCCCTACCCTGCAATTTCCAGAGCAGTAATGACAGCATCTGACACAATGACCTAACTTACTACAGGCCACAAAGTGCTTCATGTACATAATCTCATTCAATCCTGAGACAAAGGCTTAGAAGTACAAATTCTTAGCCACATTTATAGACTAGGAGACTAAGACCCTGAGACTTAAGCAATTTGCTCATAATCATTCAGCTATAGTGATGCCACTGGTAATAACCTTGAGGACAATGATAATTCAAATTTATTAAGAGCTGACTATGTGCTCTGCTCTTAATATCTGCTAAGAGCTTTACTTACTGTGTTTTATCTAATTCTTCCAACAATTGTATAAGATAGGTCTTCATGTTACAAGTGAGGAAACTGAGGATTATATAAATTAAGTTCCTTGTGCAAGTCACAAACAGTTAATACATTACAGAGGTAGAACTTGAACTCAGATTTTTCTGACTTCTATCCCCCGTGTCTTTTCACTGGGTAGCAGGACAATATTTTGAAATAGTCACCAAAGTTTCCCTCCCACCCCCATACCCTTCATTCCTTTACTCTGCTCCAGCAGCTCTATTTCTTTGCTCATTTGATCAGCCAGATCATATAACACTCATTACTTCAGGAAAGGATTGTTACAGAAGAAAGTAAAGAAATATCTAGGTTTAAGAAACTAAGGGTAAAAGCTGTAAGCTAGGATGCTGACATGGTTTGGCTATGTCCCCACCCAAATCTCATCTTGAATTGTAGCTCCCATAATTCCCATGTGTTGTGGGAGGGACCTGCTGGAAAATAATTGAATCATGAGGGCAGTTGCCCCCATACTATTCTTGTGGTACTAAATACGTTTCATGAGATCTAGTGGTTTTATAAGAGGTTTTCCCTTTTGCTTCGCTCTCATTGTCCCTTGTGCTGCTATGTAAGACGTGCCTTTCGCCTTCCGCCTTCTGCCATGATTGTGAGGCCTCCCCAGCCACGTGGAACCATGAGTCCATTAAACCTCTTTTTCTTTATAAACTGCCCAGTCTCAGGTATGTCTTTATTATCAGCATGAAGACAGACTAATACAGATAGGTATTACATAAACCAGAGTAAAGCTTACTCCTCCCCAGAATGGGGATTAGTCTGAGGGTGGGGAAAACGGGGTGAACCACAGCATAAGCAAAGGTCCCAGACTTATAGTTGTCTGTGAAAGGGCAGGCATGCTCCCTGTCTTTTCAGAAGCCGATTCTCCAGGAAGAACCAACCGGGAACCCCCAGACAGTCTTGAAGAATTAAAGAACACAGCAACCTGTGGCTTCTTTTCTAGTCAGAATCCTGGGAAGGTGAAAAGATTCTGGAGGAAATTAGCCCCAGAGACTATTCTATGTCCCATAATGGCTCAGGAGTGGCAAGTGCATGCAAGATGACAGAGAAGTGGCTAAGGGAGGGTTGACAATGGTGAACAAGGGGTGACATGTTGGCTTCCTTTCTAGGTGAGTAGTCAAAGACAGACCAGATGGGTACAAATATATCTCAGCAAGTTCTGGTAAGACGGATGATGTGACCGAGGAGTGGATAAACTTCACATCTCCCAATGCCTCCTCTCATTAAAACAACCCTCTACAGGTCGACTCAGCTCTACAGAAAACAGGATGAACTGATCATACACTGGAATAGGGATTTGAAATAAATATTAGATTATTATAGATAATATATAGATAATGTTACACTTCTCTCACATCTGAGTGTGTGGCCTGAGATTCTTGCTCACCACACCCACCCACTGTGTTACCTGTAAAAATAGATTTCGCTGTAAGCTCCTACAGCTCTCCATTCTGTCTAGGGGATGAGGTTTATACTTTGATTCTGGGCATGTTCTCACCACAGGGAAAATACACAGCCTCACCAAGATGATTTTTTTGGTCTTTTCATCTACTTATAGAAAAGGCAGTCACTTGCAAATTTGTAGTTCCAAAGGATGAACAGAACATGGCACTGGTTCCATAATTATCTCCTTCCATTTTTTTCCTAATAGAAGTAAGATGTTAAGACATTCAGTAGTGTCAACCATATGAGATCATTGAACCCATGCCCTAATTTAAAATTTATTCTGATTCTTCAATCTTTAACATTCATTTTCCATACATGAGTTGCATAAAAGCATCTAGAGTAGTGAAGAGACTTAATAAGTGAGTGGGACATGGTCATTAACAAAATCTAAGGACATTAAGATAATCTGGGTGAAGTCATTTTTCTTATTAATTTCCATCATTATATAGCATTATAGCTTTTATGAACTATGCTCCCAAATCCCTTTTTCTACTTTAGCCTTGTTATAATGTTTTCCCACACTTTCCATTGTCTGGAATCACCAACCTCTTTCTCCTCAGGCTCTGTAATTTGCAATTATCAGAAAACGTGCACGCTGCAAGTATGTATGAGGTGAGATTACAATTTGTAGTGTCAGCATACCATAGAGCTGTTTCTTTTGTGTTTTCACTGGAGTTGCTTGCTGGTCTTAATATAATAAGGCCTTATTATATTATACATCATTGTGCACATTTTATGTGTCAGATGCTTGGTAGATGTTCTTTGCTTTGTTGTTATTGTTGTTTTTATTATTTTCTGAGATGAAGTCTTACTCTGTCACCCAAGCTGGAGTGCAATGGCTTGATCTCGGCTCACTAAAACCTCCACGTCCTGGGTTCAAGCGATTCTCCTGCCTCAGCCTCCCGAGTAGCTGGGACTACAGACATGCGCCACCATACCCGGCTAATTTTTGTATTTTTAGTACAGATGAGGTTTCACTATGTTGGCCAGGCTGGTCTGGAACTCCTGACCTCAGATGATCCGCCCACCTTGGCCTCCCAAAGTGCTGGGATTACAGGCATGAGCCACTGTGCCCGGCTCTGCTTTGTTATTTTACTAAGCAGCATCACGGTGCACCTAAGTCCAGCTAACATTAGGCAAGAAGGTTACCTTTCTAATGTACTCTTCTGCAGACAGAATGCCCCTGGAACATGATCTGTTTTGACTTTCCATTTTAATTCTGATGAGGAGGGACTGATGAAAAGACAGGTGTGCTGGGATCTAATTTTTGGATGCATCCCTTCTAAATAGCCTATTTTGCTCTGAATCATCTTGCCAATCTCCCATCGACTGCAATAAGCAGGTACTCCTGAGAACTCCTACTAAAATCAAGGCAACTGCTTAGCAGTTCTGGGATAGGAGACAGACTACTTGTGTATAGTCCAAAAATGGAGTGTGTCTATGGGGCATACAAGATAAGACTCAGCTTCTAAAGCCCAGTTACAGCTCTGTCATTTGTTGGGCCCACCAAATAAGAAAAACTTAATGTGCCACATGGTTAGACTTGGCCTGCTTTGGACCACTAGGTCCTGGTTTGTAGGGTTTCTGCTGAGAAATCTGCTGATAGTGGCATTGGCTCTCCTTTTAATATGACATGTTTCTAGTTTCTTGCTGCTTTCAGAATTTTTTCTTTGTCTTTGATTTTTGGTAGTTTGATTAATATATGTCTTGGTGTACTCCTCTTTGGATTGATTTTTTTTTTTTTTTTTTGGAGACAGGATCTCACTCTGTCACCCAGGCTATGCTGTAGTGCTACCATAGCTCACTGCAGCCTCAACTCCTGGGCTTAAGTGATTCTCCTGCCTCAGCTTCTCAAGTAGCTGGAACTACAGGTGTGTACCACCATGCCTAGCTAAGTTTTAAATTCTTTTTGTAGAGACCAGGTCTCACTATGTTGACCAGGCTGGTCTTAAATTCTTGGCCTCAAATGATCCTCCTACTTTGGCCTCCCAAAATGCTGGGATTACAGGTGTGAGTCACCATGCCCAGCCTTTGGATTAAATTTGATTTGGAAATCCATATGCTCCCTGTATCTAAGTGTTGCTATCTACCCCCAGATTAGAAAAGTTTTCCACTATTATTATTTTTTAATAAACTTTTTTTGTTGATACATAAGAGATGTATGTATTTTGGGGGTGCATGTAATATTTTGATATATTCATATAATGTATAATGATCAAATCAGGGTAATTGGGATATCTATCATCTTAAACATTTAACTTTTCTTTATACTAGGAACACTTGAATAATTCTCTTTTAGCTATTTTGAAATATACAATAGATTACTGTTAACCGTAGTCATTCTACTGATCTATAAAACACTAGGTCTTATTTATTCATCTAACTGTATTTTTGTATCCATTAATCAACTTCTGTTTATCCTTCCCTCCCCTGCACCCTTCTCAGCCACTGGTAACTATCAATGTAGTCTCTATCTTCCTGAGATCCAGTTTTTTAGCTCCCACATATGAATAAAAACATGCAATATTTGTTTTCTGTGTCTGGCTTATTTCACTTAACATAATGACCTGGAGTTTCATCCATGTTGCTGCAAATAAAGGATTTATTTTTTATTGCTGAATAACATTCCACTGTGTATATATACTACATTCATTTTCTTTATCCATTCATCCATTGATGAACACTTAGGTTGATTCCATATTTTGGCTACTGTGAATAGTGCTGCAATAAACATGAGCGTGCAGATATCTCTTTGATATATTGATTTCCTTTATTTTGAATATATATCTAGTAGTGATATTGCTGGATAATATGGTAGTTCTATTTTTCGTTTTTTGAGGAACCTCCGTATTGTGTTCCCTAGTAGCTGTACTAATTTACATTCCCACCAACAGTGATGGTATGAGAGTTCCTCTTTCTCAACATCCTCTCCAGCATTTGTTATTGCCTGTCTTTTAATAAAAGTCATTTTAACTGCGGTGAGATGATATCTCACTGTAGTTCCGATTTGTTTTTCTCTGGTGATTAGTGATGTCGAACATTTTTTATATACCTGTTGGTCATTTCTATGTCTTCTTTTGATAAATGTCTATTCAGATCTTTTGACCACTTTTAATTGGATTATTCTTTTTTTCCTATTGAGCTGTTTGTATTCCTTATATATTATTATTATTAATCCCTTGTCAGATGAATAGTTTGCAAATATTTTCTCCCATCTTATGAGTTGTTTTTTTTTTTACCTTGTTGATTGTTTCTTTTGCTGTGCAGAAGCTGTTAGCTTGATGTAATCTCATTTGTCAGCCATTATTTTTAAAGATATACTATCTGGCCCCTTTTCTCTTTCTTCTCCTTCTGCAATTCCTATTATACAAAGGTTTGAGTATTGTCAAACTAACTATTGAACAAACTAACTATTGTTTGACTATTATTATTTTGTTAATTGTTTTCAGGCTGTTTTGTAGTGCCTTTGTCACTTCCTTTCTCTCTTGCTGTATTCTCCTATGATTTGTTAATATTTTGTAACGATATATTTTGATTCCTTTCTCTTTATCTTTTGTATATCTACTAATAGTTTTTTGATTCCTTTCTCTTTATCTTTTGTGTATCTACTAATAGTTTTTCCTTTGTAGTTACCATGAGGCTTACATAAAACACCTTATAGTTATAATAGTTAATTTTAAGCTGATAACAACCTAATTTCAGTTGTATACAAAATTCTACACTTTTAATTCTCCCTCCCTCCAAATTATACGTTATTGATGTAACACTTTACGTATTGCATTTTCATTAACAAGTTGTAGCTGTAGTTATTTTTTAATACTTTTGTCTTTTAACATTCATACTATAGTTAAAAGTGATTTGTACACTACCGTTACAGTATTAGAGTACTCTGAATTTAACTATGTAGTTCCTTTACCAGTGAGATTTATACTTTCATGTTTTCAGGTAGTTACTTAGCATCCTTTCATGTCAACTCGAAGAACTCCCTGTAGCATTTCTTCTCAGGTAGATACACTGGCAATGAACTCCCTCAGCTTTTGTTTGTCTAGGAGTATCTTTCCCTCTCTTTCATTTCTGAAGGACAGCTTTGCTGGGTATAGTATTCTTTTTTTGAGATGGGATCTCACTGTGTTGCCCAGGCTGGTCTTAAACTCCTGGGTTCAAGTGATCCTGTAGCTGTAGCCTCCCAAATAGTTGAGACTACAGATGGGTGCCACTGCCCCTGGCTAAGTATTCTTGGTTGGCAGTTCTTCCTAGCATTTTGAATATATCATCCACTCCTGGCCTGCAAGGTTTCTGATGAGCAATCCACTGATAGTTTTATAAGGCTTTTCTTGTATGTGACAAGTTGCTTTTCGCTTGCTGCCTTCAATATTCTATGTCTGTGTTTGGTTTTTGACAATTTGGTTATAATATGTCTTAGAGTAGTCTTTGGATTGATTCTGCTTGAGATTCTTTGATTTGTATAAATCCGGATGTCCATATCCCTTCCAAGATTTAGGACATTTCAGCCATTATTTCTTTAAATAAGCTTTCTTCCCTTTTTTCCTTTTCTCCTTCTAATATTCCCATAATGCATATATTCATTCAATTGATGGTATCTCATAGGTCCTGTATGCTTCCTTTACTCTTTTTTATTCTTTTAACTCTCTGTTCCTCTAACTGGGTAATTTCAAATAGTCTATCTTCGCATTCATTGATTCTTCTGCATAATTGAGTCTGCTGTTGAAGTTATTAAAATGTTCAGTTTTGTCATTGTATTCTTTAGCTCTACGATTTCTGTTTGGTTCTTTTTATGGTTCTCCTCTCCTCTCCTCTCCTCTCCTTTCCTGTCCTGTCCTGTCCTCCTGTCCTTTCCTCTCCTCTCCTCCCCTCCCCTCTCCTCTCCTTTCTCTTTCTTTCTTTCTCTTTCTTTCTTT
>NW_012116378.1:397978-432569 GCF_000951035.1 Colobus angolensis palliatus
CCTTTCCCTTTTCCTTTCTTTTCTTTTATTCTCTTTTTTCTTTTCTTTTTTTGAAACAGAGTCTGGCTATGTTGCCCAGGCTACAGTGTAGTGATGTGATCTTGGCTCACTGCAACCTCTGCCTCCTGGGCTCAAGTCATCCTCCCACCTCAGCCTCCCAAGTTGCTGGGACTACAGGTGCAGGCCACCACACCTGGCTAATTTTTGTAGAGACAGGGTTTTGCCATGTTGGCCAGGCTGGTCTTGAACTCTTGGGCTCAAGCCATCTGCCCGCCTTGGCCTCCCAAAGTGCTGGAATTACAAGTGTGAATCACCACACCTGACCTTTATTTCTTTATTAAACTTTTTATTTTGTTTATGTATTGCATTTTGTTTTTGCTTAGTGGTCTGTGTTCTCTTGTATCCCACTGAGCTTCATTAAGGTGATTATTTTTCATGTAATTTATATATCTCAAATGATATATCTTAGGGGCTGCTTATTGAAGCCTTAATCGTTTCCTTTTCTGGTGTCATGTTTGCTTGATTCTTCATGATTCATGTAGCCTTGAGTTGGTATCTGTGCATTTGAGGGGGCAAACATCTCTTTCAGTCGTTTTTTGTTGTTGTTGTTTTGCTTTGTTTTCTTTTCTTTTTTTGAGATGGAGTCTTGCTCTGTTGCCTAGGCTGGAGTCCAGTGGTGTGATCTCGGCTCATTACAACCTCTGCCTCCTGGGTTCAAGCGATTCTACCACCTCAGTCTCCGGCGTAGCTGGGACTCCAGGCACACACCACCATAGCAGGCTATTTTCTTTTTTCCTTTTTTTTTTTAATTTTTTTTGTATTTTTAGTAGAGACTGGGTGTCACCATGTTGACCAGCTAATCTCAAACTCCTAACCTCAAGTGATCCACCCGCCTTGGCCTCCCAAAGTACTGGGATTACAAACGTGAGTCACTGCACCAGGCCCTCTTCCAGTCTTTATAGGCTGGTCTTTATAGACTGGTTTCAGCAGGTAAAGACCTTCTCTTCTTGATTGATGAGATTGCCTCTGCAATTGCAGTGGAGCTAGATCATGTGACTACTGCTATATTTGCAATGGGATCTGCTAGATTTCCAGTTTTTACAGACTGGTCTTTATGGACTGGTTTCAGCAGGTAAAAACCTTCTCTTGTTGACTGATGAGATTGCCTCTGCAATTACAGCAGGGCTAGATCATGTGACTACTGCTAGATCTGCAATGGAGTCTTGCAATGGAGGGTAGGCCTGTTTCCAGAGCTTTGGGATAGCATGGATCCTATCTCATCTCTGAGCAGATTGGAATGCTTCTAGGATCTTCATTAATTGGGCTGATGCTGGGACAAGGTTCTACAGATCATGGGCCTGTTACTAGGTACACAGATCATTGTGGCTTCCACCAGATCCCTGGGAGGGTTATTGCTGGACCATCGGGTGGGTTTCTGAGTAAGCATAACTGGTCCTGGACTGTGATTGCGAGAGGCTGGAAATGAGTCACAGGGCTACTTCAGGGTCCACAGTCAAGATCAAGATCCACAGGCCTGCTTCTGAGGACACAGATGGACATGCCTCCTCATGGTTTCCTGGGTGGGAAGGACTGTGGCTGTGCAGGGCTGGAGCTGGATCACAGTGTTGCTTTAAGATCTGTAGTAGGATCAAGGCTGGCAGGCCTGCCTGTGGTGGCACAAATGGGCATGCCACTCAGCAGGTCCCTAGTTGGAGTCGGGGAGGCAGGACTGCCCCTGAATACCAGATGAGAGTGGCTGGAATTGAGTTTCAGGATCTGCAGTTGGATCAAGGTTGGCAAGTCTGCCTCTAGGGCACTGAGGAGCCTGTCTCCTGGGTCCCTGGGCAGGCAGGACCACTCCCTGACCATGGCTGAGAGGAGCTAGAGCCAGGTTATGGGGCCACTTCAGGATCCACATTCAGACGGAGGTCAGTAGGCCTGCCTGAGGGGACACAAATGAATATATGTCCCAGAGGGTCCCTGTGTGGGCATGACTGCTCCTGGATTATGGCTGAGAGAGGCTGGAGCTGAATTATGGGGCTGTTTCAAAATCTGTGGAACTAAGTTCATTAGGCCTACCTCTGGGGGTATGAACCGGCCTGTTTCCCAGCAGGTCCCAGGACAGGTGGGACTGCTCACAGACAATGGCTGAGAGAGGCTGGAGCTTGGTCACAAGCCACTTCAGGGTCCACAACTGGGGCCAAGGTCAGCAGATCTGTTACCCAAGGCCCAGGTAGGCATGACTCTTCCCGGGTCCCTTGATGGATAATGCCAGTAGTAGGACCAAGGCCAAACTGGGTTGTAGCCAACTCCACGGGCGGATGTGGTTGTTTCTGGGTCTGTATTTGGGATCATAGTCAGTGAGTCTGCCACCAAGGCCTGGGTGTGTCTGCCTTCTCAAAATGGCCCTCCTCAGTCTTGGGTTCCACCAGGGTTTAGTGACCTATTTGGATTCCAAAGCTCCTACAAAGCCACTTTTGTCCATAGGTGGCTGCCAAATTATAGTTGCTATGGGGGATACCAGTGGGGGACCTCATTTTGCTACCTTGTTAATGCCACTCCCGTATCATTTATTCTTATTTCTTATTACAGTTACTTTCTTATTGAAAGAACACTACTGCTACCCAGGGAAGCTCTCCAATTCCCAGGGTATTAGTGTAGAAGGGGTGACATGTCTGACAGATGTGAGCAACCCTCTGTAGATAAATAGCCATAGCTATAACACTGCTCATCAATTAGATCAGCAGGAATAATCAACATAAGTAATGGGAGAAGGCAGATGGAGGGATAGTTAGCTGCCCTATTACAGATGTTGGGAGAAAGGGGAATTAGTCTTCAGTTTGACCATTGTACCTTCTTATTATAGGATGGGCAATTTTCCACTTCAACTGCTGTGATAGAAAAGGATAAGATCAAGTTGTTTACATGCTTGACTCTTCAATGTTAGTATCTGGTACTGAGGAAGTGGGAGAAGGGGAGGAAGGGACTCAGCATTCTCAGAGTCTGCTGCCCCGGCGCTAAAACTGGGACTAAGTTTAGGGAGTCAAAAACCATTCTAATATTGTACGCAGAACTTTGTATACACATGGGTTTTTCTGGATGGGGGAAACGTCTATGGCATTTATCAGGTTCCCAATTGCATCTCTAATCCAAAAAGTCTAGTGCACCCATTCTAACAGGAGCCAGTAGATTTATGTTGCTGCCTTGAAGGACCAAATTTTGAGGTGGTGATTCAGGACAGCCACCTAGGCAATGGATTTTTTTAATATCTGCAGGTTGGAAAGTGAGTGTCCATCAAGAAGGTCTGGGGTTTCTAGAGTCAAAGGAAAGATCTATTTTACAACTCCCTTCTCATGCATAAACCTGCCCTTCCACTTCGCATTGATGGCTACTCTTTACCACCATCAATAATATCCCTTAACACAACATCCATCTCCACTAAACATTCCTACCAAATACTACCCTTGCCAACAGCCTTGTCCAGTCATAAATATAGGAATATCAATTAGAATTCTTCTCCTTGAGGGCAAGAATCATGCCTATGTATCTATACATGCTCATTGCCTTATATGATGTCTGTTAATCCTCAATAATTCCTTGTTGGAGTCAAATGAATTTAATTGTGCTGCCTAGCCATGGGAGTGGGCATAATTCATAATGTTTCTATGGGCAATAATACTCCTTGCTTTTTAAAAATAAAATTTTGGAGACTGCTTTCAGTTAATTAGTCTAATTGTGAAAAGAAAATTATCCTTAGATACTTTTAAAGAAGAAAGATATGGTAATTTGTAAAGGGCATGAATTCTTCAAAGATTTTCATTCTCAAACACCATTATACAGTCTGAGTTAGAGTTAACAACTTAGAAGACCATGAAGTGAACAGAACTCATCTAATTTCGGTGCAGCAATTATAGCTTTTTGAAACTATATGAAAAAACCAAAATGTTGTTAGTATATCAGTAAATTGGTCTCTGCAAAACTCTTTCATTTTCTCAAGAAAAAATAATTTTCTATAATAGAGTAACCAAATGATAAGAAAAATAATCGACCAAGAAACACAAATGTATCTGGGAACAAAAAATGATCCATGAACACATGCTGCAATGGGGGAAAAGGAACAAAACAAGACTATACCACTAAAGCAAGCAAATGGATGCCGATTTTTAAAGAGAGAATTTTATAGTGTTATCAAAATGATGAGTGTTTTTCCAAATTTCCTTAGTGGCTAAGAAAATGGTATGTTTTTTATTATATAGAAAGGGAATTTATCTTGTGTAAGATATAGACCTTAAAACATATATCAGCTGAGGAGCCCAGTAAAAAGGGGATTATTTTACAAGAGTTAAATGTTTAGGTTAGTACACATTATGGCAGACAGAGATGACTAAACTTATGGGAAGGCACAGGAATATTTTGTAATGTGTGATCATTTTCATTAGTAAGACACACATTATTTTAACATTGTGGTTTAGTGAGAGTGAAAAGGTTCTGAGTCAAATAGTTTCTGTTGCAACTACTCAACGCTGTTGTTGTAGCAGGAAAGCAGACATAGATAAAATGCAAATGAGCAAACCCACTAAAATACTTATGGATACTAAAATCTGAATTTTATATGATTTCCATGTGTCACAAAATACATTTTTCAACTTTTAAAAAATGGCTTAAAAAACCTACCTTTCTTAGCTGAAGAACTTTGCAAAGATACATGGCAGGCTGGATTTGAACTTGGAGCTGTTTGCCATCCTCTCTTTTAACTGGCTTATTTTATTACATGTAAAGTTCTATAGAGAGTGCTTTGTTTACAGATATGCCATTTTCTTCTATAAGTGTTAAACCAGAAAGAAAATATCTTTCTTGGAAATAATCTTTCTAAATATCCCTGGAACAATTGCTAGGAAATGATCACACTTTCAGATAGGTTTTTCTCTGTCACTGTCCTGCAGCAGGCAATTAAGTCACAGCCAACCTAAACACAGATATTTTATTTTTTCTATCATCCTCCAGGCACAAAAATCAATAGGACTAATCACAGAGGTGCGCACCTAGGGGAAAACAAAATGTCTATGCAACTTCTGCCATCAAGCCCAAACATGGCATTCCAGGATGCAAGCCGATAGAAGGCTCAGAGCCTGTCTAGATGAGGTATGCCCCCGCTGACACCCACACGCATCTCAAGAGAGAAGTTATTCCAAACGAACACTGCAGCTCCTTACCAAGGGCTCTTACATACAGATTCTTTCCATATTCTGGCTCCCCTTGACCATAGAAAGATTGGAGACGTACCCAGGTCTTGTTCCTGATGCATAGTGAATATGTCACAAGTCTCAGTGTCTGCTCCTGTGTAAGACCGTTCTTTGGAGATCTGGATGACCCAGGAGTACAAGTATGACTTTTCTAGCCATCTGGGAAGACTCCATTAAGCCCAGACTGAAGTAGAGTGACTGTCTTAGTCTGTTTGAGCTGCTACAACAAAATACCTTAGACTGAGTAAATTTGTAAATAATAGAAATGCATTTCTCATAGTTCTGGAGGCAGTGAAGTCCAAGATCTTCCAGAAGATTTGGTGTTTGGTAAAGGCCCCATTCCTCAAAGACAGTACTTTGTCACTGTGTCTTTACATGGGAGAAGGAGCAAGGCAATTCTCTTCAACTTTTTATAAGGATACTAATCCCATTCATGATGCAGAGACCTTGTGACTTAATCACTTCCCTAAAGGCCCCACCTATTAATACAATCACATTAGGTATTAGGTTGCAACATATAAAGTTTGAGGGGACACTAACATTCAGACCATAGCAGTGACCAACCATTCCAGAGTTTCCCTGGGACATGGGCCTTTTAAATGCTAAAACTGGGATGGTTGCTTACACTAAAAGTAAGTGCCTTCTCCTTCTATTTCTCTTTTTGCTTCTCTCCCAGTTCTTTCAAGACCGCTTGACCCTCCAGAACCTCTTTGTGAAGCAAAAGCTGAACTAGGCTTGAAAAAGAAACTTTCTCTGAAAGACCCCAGAAATACTCCACTTAATGCCTTTTCCAAAGTACAGATTTATTAGGTTGGTGCGAAAGTAATTGAAATTTTTGCATTACTTTCAATGGCAAAAACAGCAATTACTTTCGCACCAACCTAACACTTTCTGTAATGAGTAAGCATAAATGTTAGGAAATCCCCTCTTGAGTGAAAAGTGTTCTGGTAACCTTAGCTTTGGCTTCAATCTTGGTTGAAAATACGAGTTTATAAAAGACAAATGTCATGTCTCCTTATTCGTCAACACTCCTATAGCATGAATGGATCCATTCACACGATAGGTCCAGCTTCTTCATTTGAAAAACTTCTAAAGATCTCTTTTCCCCTAAATTCACTAAGGAAGTATAACTCCAGTGGGCTTCTAAGGGGATTCTTGACCAATATTTTTAACATAACATAAAATACATTTTCTGGTGCCCCATTAAGAATATCACACAACAAACTACTTACATCTACAATAAAACTAAACCAATAAACCACGTGTATTTTGTAAACTCTTAGCTTTGACCTAATTATCCTATTGCCATAGTTGATAATCTCAAAATTCAGTAATGAAGAACTTAGTCAAATATGAAGTATCAGTGAACTGTGTTTGTATATCCATGGGATTATGTATATAAGATTACTCATCACTTACGCTGAATTAAGGTATTGTGTTTTGATCTCCCTGATTATGAAAAATCAATGTGTTAGTAATTCCGGAAGGAAAAAATGAAACTTTGGATATAGGAGTCATAAAAATGTTAAACTGAGGCATTTGTGCCTTCAATGTTAACAGAGAGTGGACAATTAGGAGTTTTGTGTTTATGGAGCATGTGTTTTGATATTACAGGTCAGTGTCAGCAGCATTTTCAATCGCGTGGATATGTTGGCTTGTGTTTCTGTCCTAAATTGTCCCACAGGAGGCTCTTCCTCTGCTAGTTGAGACCTCAGAGCTGTGTAGCAGCCTTCAAGGCAGAACAGGACACAGGTGAATGAGTCACCCACCTGACCAGATCAATGACCCGCTCTCTGGGTGCAGCGCTGACCGGTTCATCATTAATCATTACAATCTGATCTCCCGGGATCAGCTTGCCTTCAGAGGGGCCACCTGGAGATAAATGAGAATGAAGCACAGGTGAGAAGACCATTGGCAACCTATCCCAAGCCCCCTCTCTTGATCATGATTCACTGTGAGCAAATGGTGCTATCAGCAAAACCGAAACCCAATCACACTTGGGTATTCTTTGGACAATTCTGAGGCCCAGGCTGTACCCTGACCAATTAAATCAGAATCTTTCGGGATGGGACCCAGGCATCCACATTTTTCTAAAACTTTACAAGCAAGGTCGAGACTCAGTCTAGCAGCGCTTCTCACACTTTATGGTGGATCACCTGGGGATCTTGTTACCATGCAGGGGGTGCAGGGTGAGATAATGCAGTTCTCACAAGCTCCCAGGTGCTGCTGATGCTGCTGGTCAACAGGCCATTTTGTGTGTGTGTGTGTGATGAGGCCCCTAGAAGGAGCTATTCTCTCAACAGGTAGCCAATCAGTTGTGTTGATACCCTGTGGCCAAAGCTGCAACAATTCCGCACAGCTGGATTCAAACAAAGGTGCATCTATGTACTTATTACAAGTAGGGAGACAGCATACTGTGGAGAATCGTAAGATATCTCAGTAAGAGGGTGTTCAGATGTGAGGGTGATCTGGCTGTGACATCTGTCACCCCATTGATTGCCAGGGTTGATTCAGCTGATCTGGTTGGCTAGGTGAGTGTCCCCTTCCTGCCTCACAGCTCCATGTGCATCCCTCCAGCAACCCTCCCACCTCATCCTGCTGAGCAGCTGGGACTGTGGGCACACACCACCACACCCGGCTAATTTTGTTTGTCTGTTTATTTATTTATTTAGAGATGGAGTCTTGCTCTGTCGCCCAGGCTGGAGTGCAGTGGCGTGATTTTGGCTCACTGCATCCTCCGCCTCCCAGATTCACGCCATTCTCTTGCCTCAGACTCCCGAGTAGCTGGGACTACAGGCGCCTGCCACCAAGCCCGGCTAATTTTTTGTATTTTTAGTAGAGATGGGGTTTCACCGTGTTAGCCAGGATGTTCTCCATCTCCTGACCTCGTGATCTGCCCGCCTCGGCCTCCCAAAGTGCTGGGATTACAGGCGTCAGCCACGGCGCCCGGCCTTGCTTACTTTTTGTAGAGACAAGATCTCACTGTATTGCCCAGGCTAGTATCAAAATCCTGGGCTCAAGCAATCCTCCCACCTCAGCCTCTCAAAGTGTTGAGATTACAGGGATGAGCCACTGTGCCCGGCCCTTTTCTCTTTCCGTTTTTTCCAAGAAGGGAGAAGGAAACTAATATTTGTTGAGCATTTATTATGCATAAGGCAATGGGTTAAATTCTTGGCCTAGTAACTTCACCAAACACTATCATCCCTTCCATATAATGAGATAATTGAGGCTCACACAGGTTAAATAATTGACTTGAAGGAAGGACTAGATCTTAGCTTGGACTCTTCCAAATTCAGAATGGTGAATGTCCCTTTTGAACTTTTTTCTACAATTCAGAACCTAGTCACTGCCAGGTTTCTTAACACATAAACTTAAAACCACATCTGTGTGAAACATACATTTGTATTTAAGTAAGACCTAAAATCAATTACCTGAATTATGCTCTAGACACGTGCAATTACCTCCCAAATATTGATATGGTAGCATATGGTACTATAATTTTAACTATATTTCCACAGGTCTGACGCTGGGTGATAGCTGCAGCTGAAACGCTCTCTTTCAAATATTATTGCTATTACTTCATTTAGTAATTGAAATGAACACTTCATACCCAGAACATGGAACTGAAAGTAATTCAGTGTTTCTCTCTCCACCCAGACACTAGGCATACGTGTCATTCAAGCTGTAGCATAAATTCGTCTTCCTTCTGGGAAGTAAGAGAGTGGGGGAAACTTAACATGTCCTCATATTACTGATAGAAAATACTCATTTTACAGATGTGGGATTCAGTGTTTGCACACATAAGGAATTCAGAAAAACCACTTGGGAAACATAATAAGTATTAAATTATGTGCAATAATCACTCAAATTCAGTCAAACAAGTGGTTAGCAATCAAATGCTGATCAAATACAGAAAAATTTTCAAAGTAACTGAAGGACGAATGTTAACTGTTCTAATAAGAAAACCACTCTCAGATTAACATACTCTTACATTTGACCTATGCTTTCTGATTAAATGAAACTACTCTTGTCTAATCAAGCAACTTTAATCAAGAATTCTGGAGAAGCAACACACTGTCCCATCCAAAATACGAAACAGTGGCACACTTTAAGAGAACTGTCTCATAGCCTTTACTTTGAAGTCTGGATCGCCTATTATAGAAAATCTAGTCACACACTGAAATCACTTGGGACTTCTGTGGAGTCATTTTTGTGATAGACACAGCTTGTTTGACCAGCATTTTCACTCATAAAAATAACGGGAAATAGTACTCTTTGACCTTTGTTTTTACTTTTTTTCTACTCATCTCAAAATTGTGTAACAGTAGGTATCAGTGTCTTTGAAGCTAAGGAGAATTGAGGGCAAGGAAGGAGGGAGGTTGTAGAAACAGTGAGATGATACCAAAAAATAAAAAATAAGACTTGAATCTTCATTCAGCTCCTGGGAAGACACACACTTTGGAGAATCTCATAGTCAGAGATGTTAGATTATCCCAGTATTATAAAACAGCATGCCAAATACTATTCCATTTAGGAAAGAATGTGTGTACACATACATCTATATATATGTGTTATATATGTATAAAATACATTATCTGATATGTAATACATATGTGTGTTTGTGTATGCATGGAATTATATCTACTACACATATTATCTCCGTCTACATCAATAATGGCTATCTCTTGGTACTAGGAATTCAGGTGAATTTTTTTACTTTCTCCTCTATACTATCTACATTGTTTCCTTTTTTTTTTTTTTTACAAAGCATGTTATCATAAGAAGCAACAAATCTGTTTTGAGAATTATCAGTTGTATCAAGCTCAACAATCCTATACAGAGAACTAAAATATAATCTATATTTAGTGAAATAAAAAAGTTTAGCAGATAGCACAAGTCTAAAGTGGTTAATTATTTGTCATGCTTGCCCTGGGGCATATTATGTCAAAATAATGAAAAATGAAACATTAAACCAAATTTTAAAATCTATACCAGGACACTACTTGACTTTTGTTTCCCTTAATTGAGACACTCAACTGGCCAAACATTTTAGAGTGAAATAACAATAACAATAAAAATAAACATCTACAGAATGAGCAGGATGTGCCTGGCACTCTTCTAATTTATTGCATTCTCTCCATAGCCCTGCAACGTAGATACTACACTGATCCCCATTATACAGAAGACGTAGAGAAGTTATATCAAACTGAAATGCAGGGAATTTAACATGGAAAGTAAAAAGTCTAAAAAGGGGCAGAGGTAGGAGCAGTCTGATGCCAGAGTCTGTGCTCCTAAGTGTAGTACTTTACTGCTGAATCCTGTTACTGATTTGCAAAATCCTGGGAAGAAAGGGCATGGAAGATAATTTCCTTTTTTACTGAAAATAAATCCAATATGAGTCCATTACAGTAAGCATATAAATACATATATAATAAATAATAAAATCACATTGTTTCTGGAAAGGCAAAGGCAGCCCACTTCAGGCGATTGCATCATAGTCCATTGTATTCAGCTGTGTTGACAGTGGAACATCTGTATACTCTAATATGAATGATTGCGGGAAAGTACGTTAATTATCTAATCATATTGTAGAATTTTAAAGATTTGACACATACTGTATTAGTCAGCATTTGCTGGATAACAAATCACCCCCAAGCTCAATAGGTGTCCAATGATCATTTCTTCTCACGCTTATGGGTCTTTAGGATAACCACAGGCTGACTGATTTCAGCCAGGCTTGGCTGGACAGTTCTGTACCAAACTGCAGATGAGGCTGTACTTGGCTCCCCCACTGCAGGCTTGCTGCCTCATGTATTCATTATGGGGCTCAGATGGAAGAGGTCACAGCTACCTGGGGAAAACTCTCTCTCTTTCTTTTTTTGTTTTTGTTTTTGTTTTGAGATAGGGTTTCACTCTGTTGCTCAGGCTGGAGTGCAGTAGCGCAATCTCAGCTCACTGCAACCTCCCCCTCCTGGGTTCAAGCGATCCTTATGCCTCAGCCTCCTGAGTAGCTGGGACTGCAGGCATGCACCACCACGCCTGGCTAATTTTTTGTCTTTTTAGTAGAGATGGGATTTTGCCATGTTGGCCAGGCTGGTCTCGAACTCCTGGCTTCAAGTGACCCACCAGCCTTGGCCTCTCAAAGTGCTGGGATTACAGGTGTAAGCCACTGCACCCAGCCAAAAACTCTTTTCTTATAGCCATGGCAGAAGCTCAGGAAACAGGCTCAATTGCACAAGCATGTCTCAAGCTTGTGTCATCTTTGTTAATATGCCATTGGCCAATGTCAATCACCTGGTCCAGCCCAATAGCAATGGAGTATGGATTTCCCTTTATTCTGCCTCTAATGAGAAGGGAGGGAAGTGCATACTTGTGAGATAATCCAACTACCCCAATGACTAAATCCTACTGTAACCACTTCCTCCTTTTTTTCACTAAGGAATTCATCATGGGCTTACCGTAATACAGTACAGTGCCTGCCTCTTATTGTCTGCATTCATAAGTTAAGAAGTGGATCATTTCCATGGTTATAGATGATGGCTTAGTATTTTCCTGAGTCAGGTGATAATGATGGGTTTGGCAGTTTAAAACCTAGTTTGAGGAGGCATTTCTGTTCCTCTGGTGAAGTGACTCTATCCAGGTTTTGGAAAAACACACCCAACTTTCACAGTCTGGACACTTATGAAACTGAACAGTAGTTATTCTGGCAGGGTGTGACAGACAGTCCCAGGAAACCAAGAACTGGGATTGGGTGCTTACCTGGTGTTACTGAGCGAACGACCACTGGCTTTTCACTCCCTGCCACAAAACCAAATCCCAGCACTGGGTCCCTTCTCATCTCCACCTTCCGAGGAGCCGGAGGGATGATTTGGCAGCTCTCTAACCGAGGGTCGTCAAAAGGGATTGCCTGTGTCATGTGACTGTGGAGAAAGCACATACAAGAGAAACAAGGCATCAATGTATGTCTTAGGCATTGGCCTGGCAATCATATTCTCTTTAATTTCAAAACCTATTTTTTGTTAGAGAGTGAGAAAGATCTGGGGAGACCCATAGTCATGCTTCTTTCATGGCCTACTTGGGCCACTTTTGCTTCAGGCTTTTGCATTGGCTGTTCCTCCAACCTGGAAAGCCTGTCCTGCAGATATGCGTATGGCCCAGCCTCACCTCACTCAAGCTTGTACTCACATATGACCTTGAAGAGGACTGTCCTGGCCATACATTTTAAAAATGCAACCCCGCTCCCCAACATGCCTGATCCCCTTCACGCCCTTCTACTTCTTTTTTCCCCACAGCACTAATCACGTGCTAACGTGCCGTAGAATGCAGTTGGCTCTTGAACAACACAGGTTTGAACTGCACAGGTCCACTTATACACAGATTTTCTTCCTCCTCTGCCACCCCTGAGACAGCAAGACCATCCCCTGTTCTTCCTTCCCCTTCTTAACTTACTCACTGTGAAGACAATGAGGATGGAGACCTTTATGATGATCTGCTTCTACTTAATGATTAATACATATATTTTCTCTTCCTTATGACTTTCTTAATAACATTTTGTTTTCTCTAACTTTATTGTAAGAATACAGTATATGAGTATAATGCATATAACATACAAAATATGTGTTAATCAACTGTTACATTATCGGTAAGACTTCTGGTCAACAGTATGCTATCAGTAATTGAGTTTTGAGGGCATCCAAAGTGATATGTGGATTTTTGACTGCATGTGGGGTTGGTGCCCCAAGCCCCATGTTGTTCAAGGGTCAACTGTATACTTAATTTTATGGTTATTTTTGTTGTTTTGCTCTATACACTAGAACAAACACTCTATGAGGGCAAGGAACTTGGTTTCATTCACTGATTTATTTCAGTTTCCTAGAACAGTATCTGGCACATAGTATATTCTCATTAATTCTTGAATTAATAAGTAGAGAAAAAGATTTCTTTGTGAAAAGCTATTTAGTTATAACTGATATGCTGAGAGATAACCTCAGAGGGTTTTAGACATTTAGAAGGTAATACCTATGGCTTCTGGCCCCAACAAAATTGAAGTGGATTATTTTGGTGGTGACACACGATCCTGTTTCCAAATACATCTCCATTTCCAAAGAAGCTGAGAACTTAGCTCTTGGCATTTGTTCTCCGGAAAGATTTTCAGGTGGTTCAAATGAATCTTTTCACTAACACCTAAACTTCAGAAGTCTTATCAATAATCCCAACTTGAAATTTGTATAGCATTCAAAAATTTTCAAAATACTTCCACAAATATCTAATTTGATACACAAATTGAGAATGAGAGGGCAGAACTGGTATTATTTTGTGGATTTTACCAATAAGAAAACTGAGATCAAAATACTAGTTTATTGTCACTAAGGGCCTATGGCTGGTATACCAGAGGGTTGGGTCAAAGATTCACTCCCATGACTCTTAATGAAGTCTTCAGTCATGCACATTGTTCAAGGCAGCCTTCTTTTGGGGAAAAGTTATTAGTCTGAATAATAGAAATCTCCTTAATGTAATGTAAGCTAAGATTATTTCAATGACACGGGTTTAATTCAAATTTCTCTCTATACAATCTTCTTCAATAAGTAAAAGAAGATCATTTAAAAATATCTTGGAAGATGCTACTCTGTATGCCATCTGGACAACATATTGTTCAATGTAATAAAGATAGCAAAGAAGGAATCCTGTCGTCTTTCTGCATAATTAATAAGAATGAGGTAAGATCAATGAAAACCTCCTAAGATCTGTCCTTTAGGTATATATCACTATCTAGGAAAACAAACATTTAAAATCCATTTTAAATAGAAAGGAAGTGTCTTTTCAACTTAGCTTCTGGGGAGGTGGAACGGTAGGAAAAAGAGAAGTGTTAGTTGAGAACTAACATGTTGTGCACCATGTGCTAACACTCGTCTGTTACCTTATTTCATTCTTAAAATTCCTCTATGATGGAGGCAGTTTTACCCCACTCATTCCTTCTTTGCAAATGCCAAGATAGGAAAAGTAACCTGGCCAAGGTCACGCTCGTCTCAGGTGTAAGCCAGGTGCAATCCATTACCAGGTCTTCTGATTTGAAGTATGGGGCACATTAGATAATTTGCAGAAACAGTGCAAAATGAAAACGTGGAGCCTTTCATTCAAACATGACTAATTTCAAGACAGCAGAACATTAAACCCAGTCCAGGGTCCTGTGTCACTGCTTGGGTCACACATCCATGATGCTGGCCCCGGTAGTGTGCTATCCCCAGTGTCCTACCACCATTCTATTAATAGAAAAGTCCAGGCTGAGATTGGTGGCATTATAGGGTAGGTTCAGGTGTTTTTCTGGACCCATAGATTAGACACGGCTACCATGATATGGTATATGCTTGGGATGGATGAAGAGAGGTGGGCAGAACTCAGGTGGGCAGGATATCAGATGGAGAGGCGGCCTGGATGTCAGAGGACAGAATTCGAGACCCTGAGTGAGCCAGCAAAACCAATGCAGAGTGAGCCCCAGTGACCAGGGTAGGAGCCTCAGACAAGGCCCCAGGCTGGGAGGCACTAAGACACAGGGAAGAAGCGGGGAGGCCAGGGCTAGAACCCAGGACACTACTAGGACCTCTGATACTCCCACAGTGGGCCCCAAAGGGTGGGAACTTGACCTTCAGACATTGATCCCTCCTGGACCTAAAACAGGCATGGCTGGGTATGCCTGTGGGAGAATGGGGCCACCTAGGCATGGTGGACACTTTGGTTCTCTGGTCTCCTTTGTAAGAAAGCCCCATCTTAGAGCAAGACATTTTTGAGCCACATCTGAAAGCAATTCTGTCCTTTTATCTCCAGATGAAAGAAGGGATGGAAAGAAGAAAGGAAGGGAGGGAGGAAGGAAGAATGAAAGGGAGAGAGGGAAGAAGGAAAATTCACATTTTTGGAACCTGGCCTTGAATTCTGTGTCTTCACCATTTTCCACAGCAGACATAAAATTGAGGAAGGTAAAGCTTGCTGAAGCTGGGTGACTTGCTAATGGTCACATGTGTTTTAGAAACGAGGTTGGCGCAACTCTCGATTCCAAGCATAGAGAGGGACTGAGGAAGGCTTTTCCTTCTGCTATTGCTAGCTCTGTGAAAAGCTTAAGGCAGTGATTCCCAAACTTTGCTGCACATTAGAATCACTCAGGGAGCATTTCAAAACTCCTAATGCCCGGATTACACTCCAGACCAACCGTATCAGAACATCTGGGATGCAAACCAGTATCAATTTTAAAAACATCTGCAGGTGATTCCTAAGTCCAGCAAAGTTTGAGAACCACTCTCCTGCCTAGAGAACGGTGGGTTTTAGTACGCCCTCCAGACAATAGGAAACGAGGACACAAATGATGTCCCTGATTATCTCCTCTAGCAACCATTGTGAATGTATATTAAAATATTTAAAACTTCTGGAGCTTGATTACCCTCTTCCCACCACAGGAACAAGTAATAGTATCTAATGTATCATTCATTCAATAACTATTATGTTATTCTTTTATTGATACCTGACATTTATTAAACATTAATTTCATGCTAAGCATTGTTTGTTCTAAATGCTTTCCATATGTTAGTTCATTTAATTCTCCAAAACAACTCCACAATGCACTCATTTGTTCATTTAGTCAATTTGTAAAACACCCACTGGATTCTCAGTTCTGGTATTGCACTGGGAAAGAAAGCAGACAAAAAAGATAGTGTTCACGCTAGTGTTCACAGACAAAGAAGAAACTAATACATTAGTAAAATAGATGGAAGAGCAAGTCATTATAAACACTAGGGAGAAAAATAAGGCAGGGAGGAAGGATAGAGAGCTGAGTGGGTGGAGTGGGTGGGTGAAGGTGCTGCAATGATCAGCAGGGGTCAGGAAACATTTCGGGGGGAGCACTTCCAACAGAGGGACCATGAAGCATAAAGGTTCTGAGGCATAATGTGCCTGATGTGAGCCTGCCCAGGAACAATCCGAAGGCTAGTGGTGCAGATAAGGATGTGGGGTTGGAGGCAGGGTGGTGAGGAGTAAAGAAGTGGTGGGAAGGAGGGGCACAGATCACACAGGCTCTTGGAAAGACTTTGTCTTTTGTTCTGAGTGGAACAAGTAGACATGTGATCCAGCTGCCCTGCTGATGACAGGAGAGGGTACTGGTAGAAGCATTTCGGGGGCCATTACATCAACCCCTGATGGTGGTGCCTTGGACCAGGGTGAGAGTGGCAGAAGCCGCAAAAATTGTTGTGCTTTTAATATATTTGGAGGCCACCCTGATAGACCAGGGGTGGGACTTCTACTCTGGAACCATTTTCCTGCACATGCCAGACGTTCCCAGTGAGGATGGACCTATGAGCATGTTGCCTAATGCAAATCTCGTGTCCTGATGTATCCATATTATGGGAGACATTTTTGTCTTCGAGTAGGTGACACTTTCTAGTTTGTACAAGAAACAAATACATGCCCAGGTGCAGTGTGAACATGAGAACTGATGTGATTGTTTGGTGAGAGACTTTGGAGCCAGACTGCCTGAATTCAAGTCCTGGCTCCCCTACTTCCTACTGATGTGACCTGCATGAATTATTCCATCACTCTATATGTCAGTTTTCTCATCTGTAAAATGGTGACAATGATAGTAATAAGTTCATAAGATAGTTGTGAAAGCTGAATGAATAAACATAAAGCACTCAGCAAAATGTAAGCACATAGTAAACACTCAAAAAGCATTGGCTGGAATGTTCTCACTTATAAGTGGGAGCTAAATGATGAGAACACATGGACACATAGAGGGGAACAACACATACTGGGGCCTACTTGAGGGTGGCAGGTGGGAGGAGGGAGAGGATCAGGAAAAATAACTAATGGGTACTAGGCTTAATACCTGGGTGATGAAATAGTCTGTGCAACAAACTCTCATGACATAAGTTTTCCTATGTAACAAACCTACACATGTGCCCTTGAACTTAAAGTAAAAGCTAAAAACAAAGTATTGATTGTTATTTTCATCTCTGGAGATCAATGAATAGAAAGCAGTCCATTTCAGACATTATGAACTCAGTCAGTCTTAAAATATGAAAATAAACTCAATAACATTTTAAATACTTGCAGCCCAACTTTCTTAGTAAAATGCCTCACAAATCCTACATAAGCTTGGAGGCTTTCAATTTGAAAAATTCTATCAAATGCAATGACACAATAAATACAAATACACATTGATATACACAAGGCAATACTGTACCAGAACACAAAAGAATAAAAGAAGGTAGAAGAAAATCCGGGTGCTCTGGTGACTGGATCACTGTTAATATGTTTTTCTCAACCGTGTTTCTAAACCATTAAGTGACCAGTGAACATAGTGCCGAGTCTTGAGGGAAATAAGAAGCACTGATGATGTTCTACAATTAGGGGCGATACAGGCATACACCCTTTCAACCTCAGATGCTGCCATTCTCTGTGTCAACAGAGTCTTACATTGGCCTGTATTTCTACATTGTTTTTTTTCCCCCTACCCAAATAAGGCTGGAAACACAACCAAATGTGTGCTGTGTAGTCACTGGTTGGTCTAGTGTTGTCATCTTTGCCAATGATATTTTGATTATTTTTGTTTTGCTTGCATGTTGAGGATAACCTTCCATTGGCATTCTCCTTTTCTTTTGCAACAGGTTGTGTTTTCAGAATAAATTACCTAAAAATAATCAACCCCTGTCTCTTTTCCAGTAAGAATGCATCCCTACTAGCATGTTCCCCATGAAACATCATTTGACCCTCTGTAACAAGGCAAGCAGTTTTTGGCCCTGTACTTGCAACATTCTTTTTTTGAATAAAGATGCTTGAGTCCTTGTTTAATGAGCTGAAAAAGCAACATTTTTTTTTTTTTTACCTGCTTAACATGTGTCAGTGAATTCTGATGCTGAGACTAGAAGTATACAATTGATGAGCTATTCAAACCTCCATTCTCTGTCCCCAGCCTTCTCTAAAATCACACACAGATAGGCCAGGAGTCTATGACCCGAAAAATACAGAGTATATTAATTGAAATGGAAAATGTGTCCATCAAGATAAAGTGAGCAATGTTCCTGCTTCTGACAGATTTCATTTCAAAAGGAATGACAGAAATCCTGCTGCCTAACGCCCCATAACAAAAAGAAAGGGCTTTCCTTGAACTCTTGGAGCCCTTCTTTCTCAGCAGAAATAAAACAGTGATACACCCAATGTGTCACAAATAATTTCTTTGACTAGCAGAAAGCATCCTGTGTGAAAACCTAAAGTCATTCCAGTTTTTGATGCACTCATTAAAGACTGCAAAATCGTTTTCAAAATATGTGCTGAGTGGAAGGATTCCGGAAGGAAAATCCAAATTTAGAAGCCATTACCTTTGGTGTGGAGGTTAAAGAATCTGGGAAGGTAATGGCAGGTAGGCTATCTGGGTAGTTAAGACTGGATCACAGATCGGTGTAACTACTTATGGAGTATAAACACTTTTGTGCCCAAGTTATGCTTGAGGTCATTGTTGGTGTTAGCTTTCAGGGGTGACCAACTATGATTACAGGAGAGGACCAAGCATAAATATATGCTCTTATCTTGGTAGCACTGGTCTGTGTCGTAGACTGATTTAGTCTTGATTTGCTTCCTAGGTCATGATTTGCCACTAGATGCCACATTCCTTTCCAGTACCTTCCCACTATACACAGTACATGTTTCTCTGCCCCTTGACTCTGCTAACATCCTATTGCCCTAAGCATGTCCCATGATGGAGCCCAGATGTGACAAGTAAAAAATGTTAGTTTGTTTGGGCATCTGTTCTTACTGCCCACCATCGTCACAAGAAGGCCTTCTCAAGGTAACGGCTGCCCTTTCAGCCTGTTCTCTATAATGACCAGAGCCTGCACCTCAGTGAGAAGCTAAGTGTAGCAGAGCTGCCCAGCCCCCAAGCCTAGATCAGCTACCTGAATAAGGGATAAGTCATGATGATGGTTTTATGACACTGAACTTGGGGGATGTTTGTTATGTACCAAAAGTTCATGCATCTAGTCTGTAAATAGTGCTTAAAATAATATTTATTAATAAATACCCTGAAGTTCCACATGTCGAAAGGATTTTCTCCAACAACTTCATTCCCCATGTCATTCATGACTAAGTATGTTACACTGGACAAACACCACAGACACTTCCAAAGGAAACTTCTCCCCTTATTATCCTTGGTGACATGGCAGCCGCAGGAACCCCAGTCTATTCTCCACCATCTTCCCACATCCCTGACTGGATTTGGGCTTGGGCACAGTAGGGCTGCAAAATTCATAAGCCCTGCTGTGGCCTTGGAGGGGCCTAACATGGAAAGCTTTGACCAAAAGTGCTCATCTATGTAAACCAGAGTTCCTCAGAGCAAGAATTTAAGTAGGAAGAATAAAAGAAAGCAAAGTATGGATTGTGAAAGTTCATAGGTTACAACTGAGAGAGGTCACGAGGCATTTTAGAACCCCATGATAGGTTTTGAGTGAGTCAAAATGATGATAATGTGTGTGGTAAAATAATATATTGAAAATATATTTTTTGCTTTGCTCTCATTGGGTTTTTTCCACTCCCAGGTCTAATAAAGTAGACAGGTCTTTTGCAGACTCTTGCCTTAGGGGTGATGCATTTCTCAGGGCTCAAAGCAAAAGTTGACTGCTTATAACTCTTTCCTACTTTTGTTTCCTGAAAGTCTGAGCAGCTTGGTTCAGGAAGCAAGAGTAGAAGACCCCTGTGAGGCGGCAGCAACTTCAGGAGAAACAGCTTGGTGGGATGCCTGGCAAGGCACCACGACTTAGGTCTGAGCCTAAGAAACGGCAGTCAGTGAACTTCAGGGAATCACACAGATTTGAATCAGGGTACCTTAGGAGCACGTAATGTGGGTTGAAACCATAAAGCCCTGGTCAAATTTCTTCTCTGTGTAAGATTCCCAGAATTCCCAGAAATTGTGAATATTCAACATGATTACATTTGAATTGCCAACCAGCAGGAATGTAATACGATCACACAAGTGAGTTTAGGAATAAGATTTATATGTGCTACACGAGAAAAAAGAAACCATCTTTGTCGGAACGAAGATGGGAGTTGGAAGAGAAGTTACTAAACTTGGAGAGAGACCACTCTGTGGAGCAAAGTCAGGATAGAAGATCCAGGAACCCTCTCTAATCAGGACCCTAAACCTTCTCTGCATCTGGAACTACTGCCTCCTGCTGCTGCTTCCCCTAAGGCTAGGCAGCTCAGCCACTCTACATTTTCATTCTCATATGTCCATGGGATTCCATCTCTCTTATGATATACATATTTTTGCACTCAACTCCCATTTTTGAGCAAGCCTCTGTCCTTTGGGATCAAAAGAGCCAAACCAAATCCCTTCGCTAGAAATAAGTTAAATTTTCTATGAACACACATAACTGCACATTATATATTTTCAGCTCACATAATATGGTGAATTGCAAGCTTTTTGCCTTCATGAATATGCATACTGGGGTTCAGAAGAATTTAACCTTCACTAATCAATTCCACAGGCCACTGTCAGTCAATTCCCACAACATTGTCAGGAGCATTTAAAGATTTAGAACTGTTTAGTCAAGCTTGGAAACTTACATAGTACTTGAAAAGCCAAAAGAATCCAGAACAAGTAAATTTAAAATCACAAAATGTTTAGAAGAATCTTGTTGGATAATTTTAGGAGGCTTTGAAATAAATGAGGCTTCTTTTTAATGGGTAGACTAAATGTGATAATTTTAGTTTTCTCCAAATTAATTTACAAATTTAATGCCATCCAATAAAGATATTTCAATAGTCCTTTTTAAAAAAATTCAACAATGAGAATTCTAAATTTTACATAATGCTATAAAAGAACACTCTAAACAAGAAAAATGCTATGGTTGTCTAGCCCTACAAGATACCAGAACTTATTATGAAATGACAATTCTTAGAATCCTATGATACTGGCACCAAATATAGCAAAATATACAACAATGGAGTAGCAGCTTTGACTAGAACAAAATGAGGCTCCAGGGTAATTGAAGTACTTTAGCATATCAACAGTGTGGTTGTTTTTGAAACAAAATGATTAAAATAAAGTAGAGCGGCTATGAAAATCTTTTGTCTGACAAAGGGGTTGTTGGTTAGCTGGTGACAATGAACTAAAAGATTTGTCTTTTCAGGGTAAAGAAGACACAGCAAAGAGTGAAAGCAACTTAGTTTGTCAAAATAAACTTGGATTGTGGTCTGAATGTAGGGAAACAGATGTTTAGACATAACAACAGTTATGCGATTGTTTTATTGAAAATTATGCAAATATGCATAGATAAAAACCGCAGTCTTTGAAAACTTGAAAATGGATTTGTCTAACCTGTTTAAAAATCTTCCAAATGAAGCATTTCCGTGGATTGTGAACTCACTTGTTAAGTAGGATAAAAAGGCAATATCTTCCATTTGGTTTGTAAGAACAGCTGACAGACATCAAAGAAGATGGAAACTTTCCAGACGAATGTCAACAAAATCTCTTGCATAGATGGGATTGAAAAATGGTATTTCATGATCTAGTAAGCAAGTTGGTGCCATACTTTGTCCATTTGCCTCTTCATAGGTTTCTGCAGTTCTTTTTTTCCTCCAATAACAATGATTAAAACCAAATAAAGAAATAAGCTGAACATGCAACCAGACCTTCACATTTTTACTCAACGAAATGTTAAACCAAGATGTTCAAAAATAAATCAGCATCCTTTATCACTTTATCATTTAAAATACTGATTTTCAATGCAGCAGTGATAGCAAAATATTTAAGAGTGATTAAAATGTATATTTTACCTTTAACACCTCATTTTAACATCTTCTTAACATATATTTTATATTCTCCATAATATGTTATTTATAGTATAGCAGGACGAGCGGCAGACAAAACTCCTTAGACACCGAGTTAAAGAAGGAAGGGGTTTATTCGGCCGGGGGGCATCGGCAAGACTCTTGTCTCAAGAGCCGAGCTCCCCAAGTAAGCAATTCCTGTCCCTTTTAAAGGCTCATAACTCTAAGGTGGCGCGGGTGAGAGGGTCGTGATTGATTGAGCAAGCAAGGGGTACGTGACTGGGGGCTGCATGCACTGGTAATTAGATGGGAACAAAACAAGATAGGGATTTTCACAGTGCATTTCTATACAATGTCTGTAATCTATAGATAACATAACCGATTAGGTCAGGGGTCGATCTTTAACTACCAGGCCCAGGGTGCAGCGCCGGGCTGTCTACCTGTGGATTTCATTTATGCCTTTTGGTTTATACTTCTTTCTCTGGAGGCAGAAATTGGGCATAAGATGATATGAGGGGTGGTCTCCTCCCTTAATAGTAGTACATATATATGAATTATGAATACATTAATACACATTTTGGGCAGTACATGTTCAAAAGTTATTTTAGTGACAGGACTACAAAAGTAAAAAAATGTAAGGATTTCTGTTCTGTATGATCCAGAGAGTTCCTAACTTCCGGTGTGAGCCCAAAAGGAGTTTTACATATTCAAACGTGATGGACAGAATCATTGATATCACAAAGCTCACCACAGCCCTTGAAAAGTCCCACTCTCACATTCAGAAATATTCAGTGGCAGTTTTAGAAACCTAAAAATGAAGTTAGAGTGCTGATGGGGAATGGCATATTTCCATCCTGCTGGTTTAATCCTACTACAGCAACTGGGATGAAGCAGAGTAGCCCCAGGTTTGGGTGATGAAGAGACAGACTGGTTGATAGTTCTTACATGTGCTCTTGTTTGGGCTCCGATAGATTGAACGCTTTGGGGATTGGAAATGTGACCACCCCAAACCTTTCTAAGGTGTCAACATCCATTGCTTACAGAGAACATAATTATTGCATGGCTGGGCAGACTTTTTCTTCTTAACTGATTACTTACATGTTTTCTTACCTGGAGAAAAATGCATTTTTGAACAAAAGGCTTGATAACAATGAGCAAAGTCTTTATCGATCATGTTAAAATCATCATTTTAGGTCTGAGAGTTTGTCTCTATCAAATTGAATTCTATCCATATTTTAGGGCAGTAGTTGAGGAGGAGGATTGAAGACACAGCAGGTCTCCTCCCCATCCTAAGGGGCTGCTGTATGTCCTCCCAGTCCGCGTGTATTCTTTGAAAATTTACATTATAGTTTTATACTTGGAAAGTGAAAAGAACCCCATGGTTTTGGTAAGTACAAACTACAAGAATATGTGTTACAGAAATTGTGATCTAAGACACAAGTCAAACACGAATTAATTTTGACAAAAGAGATATTTTTGGAGAGTTGATTGGCCACACTTTGTAAAGTTCATAATTCTATAATCTTTACATAAAGAATTTTAAAGAAGTGATTACATAATAAAGGCTCACTTTGATAACTAAAAACTTCTGATGGAAGTTAAAAGGGGCTGGTAAGGAAATCACAGAATCAAAGGTTTGAGTTAACAGTTGTTTTAATTAAGAACTTGCGATCTCTTGATCTTTTCTGCATTGAAATTGTTATTTCTAGTCCTTACCTAAAGAATTCAGGTTCCTTAGACTGTCCAACTTTACACATCTTTTCTTTTTTGGGTTTTGCTTGTGTTTCTCTTGTTCTGAGCCTTGTACATGTGAACTGAATCTCACCTCCCTGCCCTCAACCCCACCAGCAGCACTGCTGCCCTGAGAGCTTCATCCTTATGATTGTATCACATGGGATCCTTGTGTTCTGACTTCCTGCTTGGGTAAAACAATGGGAGGTGGTGGCAGGAGAGAATGAGGGTAGGAAGAGAGAGAGAGAGAGATGGATTATTTATTCTTCTTGCTCCTTCCTTTTGAGACCTGGGTGCTAACAGGTCACAGCTGCTGCTAGTCCCTGGTGCCTCAGTGTGACTTATTGGTTTCCTTATCTGTGCCCACATCCACGTGTTTCCTGACAGGACTCTGAGTCACTCATACACCATACCTCACTCTTTCATGAAGCAATCTAGTAGGTGCCATGAAACAAACCTGCCCCTTGGATGGCACTGATGGGGAATCTCCTCTTCTTGGCTTCCAGTGAAAAATGTCATTTCACCTTCTTTTCTGATTCTTCTCCAAGAACAATAAATACTTTTGCATTAAAAACAGCACTGAGATCAGTTATTCAACTAAAATTTATTTATAATGTATCAACTATACATATATATACACCAACATTCTCAAAAAATTAAAAACAAAACCTGAAAAACACATAACTATTAAATAAGCATTCCCTTCTGGATAAAATACATTTTCCACATATGGACCTTGAAATACAATGAGGATGTTGCCTAATTTAAATGAAATGAGATCTCTTTTTATCTCAACTGAAACATTTTCTTTGTTTGTCTCTCTGTCAAAGTTTTCACAGTAAACTTTTTTCTTTGGTCAACATTACCACATAGCAAAACCAACAGACCTATAGTAAAATTTATGAGAGAGAACACCACCAAATTTGAGAGCTAGATGGGACTTTGGCACATGCCTTCAGGTTTTAGAAGAGAATTTCTAAACAGAGATTATCAATGGAAAAAGCGGAATATCTTAGAAACTAAGGTTAATAGAATTCTTAAACGTTAAATTGAATGCACATATGCTATTAATGTTTTTCATGAATCAGAATATTATTCATTTTGAGGATTACAGTTCAAAGGACCATGAGGTTTATATGTCTAGACTAATACATTTTTCCAGTCATGCTTTCCACTTCAGAAAACGAGATGCAATAAATCAAAGATCTATTAGGGCTTGTACAAATTGACGTCCAAGATAGGTTCCATTAATTCACGGTCAAATTTATCCTTCAAGGACTCAGTTCTATTTGTCAATACCACTACTGAAAACCATTTCCACAATTAGTCTTTTATCAACAGCCAGTTCATCCACCCAGAGAGATTTTTGTCATCGTTAAAGACGATAAATTTAGAGCCGGCAAAATGTTTACTGACTGTGCTTTGTTAATGTAATTGTAGGATCTGAAAGGGCAACATGTTTGTCAGTTTCCCTAAAGCTCCCAAATCCCTAGAGTTAGGCTGGTAATCAATTATGTTAATTGAGTTCAGTTTAATGTGTTTAAGAGATGACTTCTATGTTAATGATGCTCTAATGTGTCAGAGGCAATAATAATCAAGTCACACCCATGGGTTGATAGAGATACTGAACTGAGCTGGTAGCTCTCAACCTTCCCTCCTACCATCAACCCCAGATAGGCATCGCTCCCAAGGAACACTGAAGCTTAGATTGAGACTTACCAGTGATTATAAATTAAAAAGACAAGTAATAGAGACAACAAATACCCTGAATTATATGCTCTGTTTGGTATTATAATAATCAGTGTAAACAGTATGCTATCCACATGAGTGTAAGTTACTGTGAATTCAATTCTAGAAATGCTACAGGACACTTTGAATACCCTTATCAAAATCTGTTCCTGGAGAATAAATGGTATAACCACATTGGAAAACTATGTAGCAGTAAGCTAAAGTTTGTATTCTGAACCCCGACTTCTGAGCTACTGGGTAGGATCCAGGGGTAGGGATCTTCAGATCATGTCAATGGTCTTTCCTGGACACTTGGAGGTAGTCTTGTGATTTCAAGAGTGCACTCCTGCTAGAAGCTAAAGGTGTTTATAAGCAAGGTCAACCTCAAGAGAAAGTGGGCTGGGAGGAAACCAGAGGACTTAGTTGTTCAGACCCATTCAAGCAGGGCAGGTTTTCTATTTCAGCAGGGAGAAGAGAATAGTCACTGAGAGTAGAATGATCACTATCTTCCAAGATTATGAATTTCCCATTACCTGTATTCATTTCAAAATAAAAATGTGAAAATAATTAAAGAAAGCACAATGATTTTGATGCTATTTGCTTAATGGCATCCCTGATATCAATTTTGATGCTGTTTGCTTAAAAGTATTTCATTTTCCAGGCTCAATGTATCTAAATTGACTTTGCCTTTTGTCATACTAAGAGAACTCAAAGAAAATTTTTACTTCATTTTATGTTGTTAGATTCATTTGGATAAGCTCACAATAGCTCAAATTTTCAGAGGCCATACATGCTTAATAGCATAGTAAAATTTTTAAAGAGCTCAATTATTTTCCAGAATAATTAGCATGTGTAAGCAGTATCCATTTTACTAGATGCAGATTTCTTATGATCATAATTGATGTTTAACAAAATTTGGAGCATGGGCATTTTTAATGACATATGTTTAGCGGTTTTATAAGTATCTAATTAACTTGTCATAGTAGTATTCATTTAATTCCATTTAAAGGCTGAAAACTACTTTCAACCTTTATTAGTCTGACTTATTTTCTGGACCACACAGGCCATGGGGGAAACAAATCAATGACCCAGGATAAAACTCTGGGAGATTTTGCCCCATCCATCTTCACTTTTGAAAAAAGGGCATTACAGCTCTTTATGCCTTTCTGTCTTCCTCACAAGGAAGACATTCAATTCTCTTCAATAATTGACGTTCATGTTATCTAGCCTTTCAGTTGGATTTGTTTAATCAGGCACTGTGCTAGGCCTTGGAGAAAAGAACCATTACCTTAACAGCAGCAGCTGCTGCTAACATTTACTGAGTTTGCCAAGAGCTACTCTCGATTATTTATATGTATTACCACATTCATTTTCACAACGAACCTATGAGATGGGTGTTATTCTTACAGTCATTTACAGTTGAGGAACAGATTAGTAAAGTAACTGGACTTTGGACAGTTAGTAAGAATCAGTGAAGGGAGTCCCCACCGAACCATTACATTATGGAACACACATTCTCTAAAATAAACTAATAAATAGTGCAATGGAATAGAAATGGTCACAAACTAAAGCATGAGGGCAATTCAAATCTCAGGGAAAGAATAAACTATTGTTTAAAATGGGGTTAACTAAATACAGTATCTATACGGAAAGTCAATAAGCTAGATTTGCACACATACCATACACAAAGTTTCCTGTATGTATTAGGTGTAAAACATTTAACTTATGAAAACACTAGAAGAAAATACTACTAAATAATACCTTTAGAGTCTAGGAGTAGGAAGGACATTTCTAAGCATGATGTGAAACCCAGAAGCTACAAAGGAAAAGACGAACAGGTTCAACCACACAGTAATTTAAAATATCAGAAGCATAAGCACAGTTATAAGGCAAATGACACATTGGAAGGGAATATTTGCAACATATGAAACAGACAAATACATAATATACACAATAAAGAACTTGTAGAATTCAAAAAGAAAAGGCAACTCAATTTAAAAAAAATGAAGTGCATGACCAGGCACATAGATAAAAATAATACAAATGGCCAATAAAGTTCTGAATGACACTCATTCTCATTAATAAATGCAAAGTAAAAATTCTGATATATCATTTCCCTTCCCTAGAATTAGAAGTATAAGTTTGTGCAACCTGTTTCTGAAGGGCTATCATAAGTTTTTGAAATTAAAATGCATATATTATGTGTCTTAGCAAACTCATTTCTAGGCCTAAATTGTGTAAGATAACTGGATAGAGCCATGTGCCTTAGATTGTGTACTGCAGCACTTCACTGGAAAAAAATAGAAACATGAGACTGAGGGAATATTCTTAGAAATTAAACAATTTCATACTCAATTCAATAAAAAGCCTGAATGATAAAATTTTTAAAAATCTTCCAGAAAGTTGAATAAAAAGACAAAGTCTCAGAAATATGAGAGAAAAGAAAACATTTATAGGTGATCAATTCAAAAGATCCAATACACAATTGATAGGAATTTCTAAAATAGAAAACAGAGAATAATAAGGAGAAAGGAATTATTTTTAAAAAAGAATCTGAAAAGTCCCTGATCTGAATGGTCTGAAAACTCAGCCTGAGAGCTTGACAATAAAAATGTCTTCACACCTGTAAGCATCACAATGGAAGTTTAATATACCAAAGATAAATAAATTATCCTTAAAACAGTAGAGAGAAAAGATACATTCAGGATAAATGAACGAGAATAGATCATTCTTTGACTGTGGGACCTGGAGACCCAAAGGCAATGTAGCTTGCCCTGAAGCTACTGTGGAAAAATCATTTTCAATCTAGATTTCTAGGTTAAGTGAGAGGTCAGAATAAAGGCATTTCCACACACACAAAAATTTAGAACGCTTACTTCCCACACATATTTTTGAAGCAAGTGATCTGAAGATGTGCTCTAACAAAATCAAGAGATAGAAAGGCATGGGATTAAGGAAACAATGGATCCAACACAGGAGGAGAAGGAAGCAAAGTCAAGGATGCCAGTCTTGAACGAGGCCTAGGAAGTCATCAACCCAGGTTAGAGTGGGAGGAAGAATTGAGGAGAAAGGTGCCTGGGAAAGAAGGTGGTTCCAGAGATTTGACTCTATTTTTGAGAAGGACAAAGCATTTTTAACATAGGACATGCAAGGGAGAAAATGAAAAACTGTCAGAGACTGCTAGAAAAACAACAAAAAACCCTTTTCAATAGTGGCAATATAACCAGCAATAATTAGCTATACGGTGAATAATATTTCCTTAGTACTAAAAATAAAAACCCTCCAGTGAGTTTGAAAATTTTAAATAAACCTATAAATAAGGCACAAAAGACACCATAATGGTTATGGAACAATTGTGAATGTTTTCAACCATTGTATTATTAAAGACAAACTATGGAAGACAAAGGTGGAAAAAGAAAGGATAAGGAGAAGTAAGCAAGAAGGGTGTGAGAATTATTTTTTCATCTCACTAAGTGGAATTACTAATATCAGGACATGCTGTTTATAGTAGAAAGAAAAAGAAAGAAATGTATAATTTATCATTTAAAATTACGAAGTTAATTGGCAGTTACAGAATTACACTGGAGAAAGAGAAGTGTATAGGGGCAGAAAGGTAATGATACCTTTCCTCACCCATCATAAGGGTAATGGCTGACATTCCTATAACCAAAGATAGGTTAATAAGAGAAAAACATAAATGTATTTAATCAACATTTTACATTACATGGGAACCTTCATTAACGAAGACCCAAAGACCCAGGGAATACTGTCTATTTTTATGCTTAGGTTCGATGAAGAATAGAGAGTCATGTAGCAATGTGATTAGACAAAAGGGTATGATCTAATGGTAATAGACTAAGGGAAAAACCCAGCAAGGCCTGTCTGTCCAGATACTTCTTGACCTCTCTCTGTAGCTTTCCTTCCTTTGGGGTATGGGGCAGGAATCTTCCAAAATGAAGGTCTTCAAGGGAGAAGAGAGACAGTGACCTTTCTAGGTTTTATGGTTTGCATTGTGGGAGATGGGTTGGGTTCTGGTTCCTATGACCTGTCTTGGAGAAGAGGAAATCTGGTTTATATGACTCTCTTTGGGGCAGAAAGAGAGGCAGGACACAGAAGGGCAGGAGAAAGTCAGAAAGACCTTGCTTCTGAGGTCCTTCCAATCTTCTTTAGTTCAAAGTACTTAGCATGCCAAGGCACCACATTTTGGAGTATCAAGTCCTGAGCCTCAACAAGTGCAAGAAAGAGGTAGCGTACAGTGCAGCTGAGCTAGCCCTTATTTTGCAGAGTAAGTAATCAGTAGATAAGGCCTAAAATTGGTAGGCCTAGAAATACAAACTTAAGCACGTTATTTAGATCGAGGGTTGGGAGACTTCTGTAAAGGGCCCAGATAGACTTTGCAGTTCATCTGGTCTTGATCACAATGACTTAACTCTGCCATTGTAGCACAAAAGCAGACACAGATAATGTATAAATAATGAGCATGGCGGATGTTCTCATAAAACTTTATTTATGAAAACAGGCAGAGGGCCAGATTTGGCCTGTGAGCCATAGTTTGCTTACCCCAGATGTAGATATACAGTTGACTCTTGAATAGCATGAGTTTGAACTGCATAGGTCCACATATACATGGATTTTCTTCCACCTCTGCCACTCCTGAAAAGCAAAGCCAACCCCTCCTCTTCTTCCTCCTCCTCCTCAGCCTGCTCAGCATGAAGATGATGAGGATGAAGAACTCTATGGTGACTCATTTCCATTTAATTAAGAGTAAATATATTTTCTCTTCCTTACGATGTTCTTAATAGCATTTTCTCTTCTCTAGCTAACTTTATTGTAAGAACACAGTATATAATACATATCATAAACAAAATTTGTGCTCATCAACTGTTTCTGTTATTGCTAAGGCTTCTGGTCAACAGTAAGTTATTAGTATTTAAGTTTTGGAGGAAGTCAAAAGTTATATACAAATATTTGACTGTTTTGGGGGTCAGCCCTCCAAACCCCTGCACTGTTCAAGGGTCAACTGTATATGTGAAATCATCACATTTATAAAAATGATAGAGCATGATTTTCCAAAGTATCATTAGGGAAATATTAAAGGTTAATACTTAAACTTCCTTCTTCATTTGACTTTTGGGAGGAAACTTCTCTCTTTTCAGAGTCATGTCAAGAGCACAAGTGCTTCATGTTCGTGGTCTTTTCCCAACATTTAGGGTGGGAAAGGCCAGTGGATGAAATGCACCTACATTGGAGCTTTACTCCAGTATTTGTCCTGGTGAATCACTGATAGAGGCAGCCTTGGCACTTTTAGAATGGAATACTCGTAGATTCTGAACTCCTTGAAGGTTGTTTAATATTCATCTCTTTATTTTCAGTCTCTGACAATGTATGACATATAATTGTGCAAAGAATACTTAGTAAATAAGGATATAATTTAGACAAGCTTACTTATTTAATTTTTAAGGTTCAATTCAACAATACTTCATGGGATTTCACAAAGAATCTCAGAGACGCTATTCCCCGCCTTGAATAAATTTTAGAATCCTTGTTTTCATATTAAACTTGGTATAGTCAACTTTACTTTGTCTAGTTAGAAGAAATGGAAAGGCAGTCAATCAAGACTATGAATGAAGGTGAGAAACTTTTGAAAGGCTTTTCTTCAAGCGTTAAATTTGCATGATGAATAAGAAGGGTTTTTCTACAGGTATTTAAAAAGCTATCCTAAAATCTTTTGAAAATATTTTAAGGCAAAACTCAAAAGGCAATGTTGATAATTAGCATTTTTTAAAGCTTGTGAGCAATATTTATTGACACTGAGGAGGAAATCATATTAAAGTCTCCAGTTATTCTTCAAGAAATCACCTTCTCTCTTGAAATTTTAAAAAAGAAGGTGTCCACTGGGAACCTAAACTCCTTTGGAAATAAATCGCTTGTTTTTTGTTTTTCTTCCACAAACACTAGATGAAAGTTAAAGCAGAGAAATAAACCTTTGCAGTTTCAGTTCATATAAAGCCTTGTCTACACACTGGAGCATAACCACATTTCATCATTTAATTATAGATAGTCTCATATGATAATTATGCAAAGTAGACTTTCATTATGTCTCAAATTGAGATCTGAAAATGTGGATTTGGTAGGTGGAAGGAATCAGTTGATGAATTTCTGCTATGGAGCTTTGCACTGTTAATCACAACAATGAAGTGGGAATGGAGGGAGAGGGAAAGAAAAAAGAAAATGTTCGGTGGAAACATCTGGAAATAAATCAAACTCTCCTTTTCTGAAAAAGGCTGACTTGGAGTGTTATGCCTATAAGTATTATTTTATGGGCATTATAAAATCATGCACAATTAAGGAGCAAATTAAGCATGGAAAGGCCACAATTCACTTTTCATAGGCATGTCTCAGAATGTGTTTAATATGTTGAAAGTGGATGAAAATGGAGGTTGGATAGACAGAGTTTAAGCACTTGTCCTCTGTAGATATCAAATTCAGGTGTTTTATAGATAATAATATAATTGCTAATATTTTAAATCTTACCTATGCCACATGAAAAGATAAACCTTTTCTGTTTGTGACTATTATTGCTAAATAGAATGCAACGCTTTCTGTATTCAGTTTTGGATATATAAAAATCTGAGATTGTTCCCACTTGTGAGCAGTTTCTCTCTCCATAGCATTTTCCTTGAATTCTGAGAATTTATTAGTAAGTGATTGAATGAACAGTAGCTTGATCCTCAGATAATGGTATTTCTACTTTCTTGAATATTATCATTAGACAATAGAAGCCACAAGTGAGCCACCTGGTTTTGGCCTAAAGGAAAAAAATCAAGCTCAATATTAGCCTAATTTAAAACAAATTGAATAAAATTGTTTTCAAAGGTTCTAAGACTCAAACCTATCAAATATTAGTGGCACTAAAATGCCTGTGTTTATATTATTAATCTGACAATATTCAGAAAGTCATCTGAATTATTTCAATGTGTCTTCAGCCAAATATTTGCATAATATCGACTTAGGAAACCCTTTATTCTATAAAAACTGAAGATAAATAGTGATTGCCAAATATTCTTACAGAATTCATAAGAGAATTGGTGTCAGGATGTTTTAAAAGTGTCATATGATTCTCCTTTAAAATGTATGTATGTGTTCGGTTTTCTATTTATTTCACTGGAAAAAAAAGAAAATGTATGTGTGTGCATGTGTCTATATACATACACATTTGAAACAGGCAGAAAAAGAATTTTAAATTAAGAGGCATTTGGAATACACTGATAAGCAACTGATGTTTTAAGCAAATTGACATTCCTTGTGGTGTGGGAGATTTCATCACAAAAGGGATACAGTGAATTGGAAATATATTGACTTGTCTATATCATGCAAAATCATTTGGATTATTTCTAGGTGGAAAAGAAAGCAAATTGAAATGTGAAATATAGTTGGAAAGGCTCATTGTCTCTCAAACCTATGATACAGTTGTAAAATACTCCAAAACATTTTATATATCCCACTCTTAAGATTCTTGTCATAGTGTCACCTTTATCGATTTACATAGTGAACATAAAAAACTTTCATTTTCAATTCAGATCTTCACAGACATGGACCAGCCATCCTGATCAGTAACAGCATCATGATGTGTATTATGTGGTATTTGCTAGATTCTTACCTTAGACCCAAAGGGAGGAAATCCTGGACCCTGCCATTTTGCACTTCATGAAGATTCCTTAATTATTTAACAATTCTCAGGCCGGGCATGGTGGCTCACGCCTGTAATCCCAGCATTTTGGGAGGCCAAGGCGGGTAGATCACTGGAGGTCAGGGTTCGAAACCAGCCTGGCCAACATGGTGAAACCCCGTCTCTACTAAAAATACAAAAAACATTAGTCGGGCATGGTGACACACCCCTGTAATCCCAGCTACTCAGGAGGCTGAGGCAGGAGAATCGTTTGAACTCAGGAGTGGAAGTTGCAGTGAGCTAAGATCCTGTTACTGCATTTCAGCCTGGGAGACAGAGCAAGACTCCGTCTCAAAAACAAATAAACAAACATACAAAAAACCAATTATCTTAATTACTATGTTTTATGCACCATTGAACTCAAATTATAGACATAAGAAGAATTCTACAGACCAGGCCAGAATGGTTTTTAAAAATGTGTTAAGTTTGGCAATTCCTCAATAAGTTAAACATAGAGTTACTATATGACCCAGCAATTCCACTCCTAGGTACTGTATGTACCCAAAATAATTTAAAACGGGTGTTTAAACAAAAAATTGTACATGAATGTTTACAGCAACACTATCCATGAGAACTAAGAGGTAGAAACAACCCAAATATCTATTAATGGATAAATGGATGAACAAATAGTGACACACACACACACACACACACACACACACACTCTCATAATGGAATATTATTCAGCCATAAAAAGGAATGAAGTACTGATAACATACTACAACATGAATGACCCTTGAAAATATGTTATTAAGTGAAAGAAGCCAGATACAAAAGGCCACATATTATAGGATTCCATTTATATGAAACAGCCAGAAGAGGCAAATCCATGGAGACAGCAGATTAGTGGTTGGCAGGGGTGGGAAGAGGGGGTATGGGAAATAAATGCTTAATGATTATAAAGTTTCATTTTGGGGTAATGAAAATGTTTTGGAACTAGACAGTGATGATGGTTGCAAAACATTATGAATGTATTAAATGTAACTAGCAGTAAATTTTAGGTTATGTATGTTTTACGACAATAAAAAATGCATTAAAGGTCAGGTGCAGTGGCTCACACCTGTAATCCCAGCACTTTGGGAGGCCTAGGTGGGTGGATCACGAGATCAGGAGTTCGAGACCAGCCTGGCCAATATGGTGAAACCCTGTCTCTACTAAAAATACAAAAATTAGAGAGGCGTGGTGGTGCACACTTGTAGTCCCAACCTCTTGGGAGGCTGAGGCAGGATAATTGCTTGAACCCATGAGGCAGAGGTTGCAGTGAGCCGAGATTGCGCCACTGCACTCCAGCCTGGGCGACAGAGCGAGATTCCGTATCAAAAAAAAATACAAAAATTAGAGAGGCGTGGTGGTGCAC
>NW_012116378.1:432619-465860 GCF_000951035.1 Colobus angolensis palliatus
CTGCACTCCAGCCTGGGCGACAGAGCGAGATTCCGTATCAAAAAAAAAAAAAAAGCATTAAAATATTTCCCTTTGAGGGGCTAATTTTCTCCCTGAATCTCCCTCATTTTCTTCTATGCCTCTTTGGAGCATTGCCTGGGAGTAAGGATAATCCTTAAAAGAAACGAAAGCTCCCTTGCAAAGTACAATTATCAAATTTCCTGTGCCATTATTCACATGATCTTTTCCAAGGAAAGAAGTGGGAAAAGGAAGGAGAAGGAAGAGTATCTATAAAGGAAGAGTCTGAGAGAAAGGAAGATCTAATTAATCCCACCTGCTTGAGGAAGCTTTTATAATAACGTTTTGGGCAGGTTCTGGGTATAATAAATGTGTTTGTGATTCTGAGCAGGAGAATCATTGCTGTAGAATTAACTTCTGGTCTCCACACTTTTGTGTATCAATGAGCAAACAAGTGACAGCTAAAGCTTATGTCTGCATGGTCCGCTTAATAATTTCAATAGCTAAATTAAGAATGATCAGTCACTGATCCAGATCAAACCTTGCAGTGGGCAACCAACCATGATGAATGTTAAACTCTGCAATAAATAATAACAGCAAGATGCAAACATCAGATATTAAAGCTGCCACTTTTTTTGAGGACCACTGGGTACTATCTCCTTGGCATTAGATCCATACTTCATGTATTTAATGACAGCAAAGAACAAGCTTTAGGAGTGGCTGAGACTAAAAGTTGACTGTCTTGGAACCAGGTAGTTGGTGGAGGTCCTAAGTGATTGGACGTAACTTCCATGTGCATTTTAGCTCTTTTAGTATTTGGCCAAATCCAGCAGTCCACTATTTAATCAACTCTTGGTTCTGGCAACATGGAGGAGTAGAAAGGTCACAGCATGCAGTGTGAAGAGGCTTGGCTTTGCTACTAACTAGAATCTGGCCTTTAGTTTCTATTTCCACAATGCATATTCCTTGAACACTTCTAATGTACAAGGCCGAATAGGCTCTGAATAGGCTCTTCCTGAAGTACAAAGATATGCCAATATTTCGATCTATTTCGAGAGTCTTCTATGTATCAGACACTATACATATATTATTCCTTATTTCATGAAATAGATTTAGAGATATTATTCCCAATTTTCAGCAGACATAGCTGTAGTTCAGAGAACAAAATACTATTATTTTTTAAAAATATATAATCAATCTAAAATTGTTAATAATATTTAATTTTGTGGTACTAATGTCATCAAAATCTTACATGTAGTTTACACTTACAGCACATCTCAAATCAGAATAGACACATTTCCAGTCCTCATGTGACTAGTGACTTCTGTATTGGACAGAGCAAGTCCACAGTGACTTTTGTTGAAATGCAAAGGAAGGTACCACGGAATGATGTGTTTAGGAATAAGTAAGGTATACAGAAGTAGAAGCGAGGGTTATTTTTCATAAGAGTCTGGGTGACAGGAAAAATGGAGCTTGGGCTGCAGGTGGAATGGGAGATGGGAAATTGAAAATTGATTATAGTCGGGCACGGTGGCTCATGCCTGTAATCCCAGCACTTTGGGAGGCCGAGGCAGGCGGATCAGGAGGTCAGGAGTTCGAGACCAGCCTGGCCAACATGGTGAAACACTATCTCTACTAAAAATACAAAAATTAGCAGGGTGTGGTGGCAGGGGCCTGTAATCCCAGCTACTCAGGAGGCTGAGGCAGGAGAATTGCTTGAACCTGGGAGGCGGAGGTTGCAGTGAGCTGAGATCATGCCTTGACTCCAGCCTGGATGACAAAGCAAGACTCCGCCTCAAAAAAAAAAAAAAAAAATTGATTATTTGGCCAGGCGCGGTGCTGACGCCTGTAATCCCAGCACTTTGGGAGGCCGAGATGGGCAGATCACTTGAGGTCAGGAGTTCAAGGTCAACCTGGTCAACATGGTGAAACCCCGTGTCTACTAAAATTAGCTGGATATGATGGCTGGCACCGTAATCCCAGCTACTGGGGAAGCTGAAGCAGAACCACTTAACTCAGCAGGCAGAAGTTGCAGTGAACAGAGACAGTGCCACTGCACTCCAACCTGAGCAACAGAGCGAGACTCTGTCTCAAAAAGAATTAAATTAAAAATAAAAATGAAAACAAAGAAACCCAATTCACTCTACATACGTTAGAATGTTTCTCCTGAGTATAATGACATTATCTTACATAATAGTAGTACACTTATCCCACTCTAGAAGTTTCTACTACTACTTTGCAGTATAGGGCATACTAAAATTTCCTTCATTTTCCTGAAATGAAACCCCTCACCTTTGATTCAGAATTATTTGAACCATACACACAGCATTTAGTGTCTCTTTAGTCAATTAATTAAACAGTCCTCTGACTTTTTTTCAGATATTGACAAAACAGAAGTCCATTTGTCCCATTATTGGTGGGACCTAAATTGGGTTAAGGTGGCTTCTTCCAAGTCTCTATTGTAAAGGGACTTTTTTTTTCTCCTTTGTAATTCATAATCTGTGGGCTAGGGCTTCTAAACCTTGTGACTATCTAGTTCCTCAACAGTCTTCATCTGATAGTTTTAGCTATTGATGATCGTTTTCTAAATTAACTACACTGGTGGTTGCAATAGAACCCATAGTTGTTTTGTATGTGTGAAGAGGTCTGCCTTAAGAAGCCGTCAATAATGGACAGCTGAGGAGATATTAGATGTTACCAGGACTGAAAATGCCAGCTTCATCACCATCTGTAAAGCCATAAAACAGTGAAATCACACTCTCATCTAGTGAATCCAGTGCATCGCTCCAAACACTATGTTTAAAAAACGAGTAAACCAAATTTATTTAGAGACGAGCCAGAAGGCTGGACCGGTTTTGGCCCGAGTGCCCAGGCAGGGCACAGGTGAGCTTTAAAACCCGGGTAGGTTCAAGGGGCTTCGAGGAACGCTAATCCCTTCATGTAAGATAATCAATTTCCGAATTTCGGTTTCCTCTTTGTTCAATGGCAGGAATTCCTCCAGAGTTCCCAGGACGTTGCCCGGGTCGCCAGCAAAGTGGAGCCGCGGGTCCTGCTCCTTAGGGCCGAGGGGATACGGACCCTCCTTTGGAACGTGTGAGGCAGGAACTCGATTTGGCAGCTTCTGGGTGGTCCTCGCACCCTCAAGCCTGGACGCCCACTTTCCGAGGTTCAGGCCCCACTGGTTGTTCCCTAGGGGAAGAGTCAACAGCGCCCTGCCCCCAGCCATTCCCAAGCCCAGGGGATTCTGGTACGAAAGACACGGGTAAATGCAGGTGGAAACCCTAGTTAACTTGGAGACAGCTGGGCCCGGGTGAGGCGCTCACCAGACGGCGGGAAGCGGGGAAGGCGCAGCCAGGGCATCGGGGAGCGGCTCACGGTCCTGGCCAGGGCTGGGGGCGGGGCCTGGCCGGGGGCGGGGCCGCCAGGTGCGAGGCTTTACCAGCGCTGAGGCTGGGCCGGAGCGGTTAGGCCTGGCTTGCGCTGGAGCGTGGTTTTGATTATGAGGGTCATAAAATGGGAACGCTCCCGGCACGTAGAAATATCCCGCAGTGGGTGAAAGTTCCCGAAGACCTGAAAGATCCAGAAGTGTTCCAGGTCCAGATACGGCTGCTGGAAGCCATGTTCGGTGAGTGTGCCCAGTACTGGCGAGGCTGCCCCGGCCCGGGCGTCTCAGCCGGCCCGGGGCTTTCATCCCTTTCCCCCAACAGGCAAAATATTCTTATCCTTGAGAAGTTTACAATTTGGTGAGGGTTGATAAATGTATTCATGATTTTAATACACTTTAGAATATTGTAAGTCATGGAATTGGAGAATTCTTGCCCTGGAAGGGATTTGAGTAGTCAGAATGCAAATTCTTGACAGATGAACATATAGAACATAGTGACAAATAGCAGATTAGTAATAGAGGTGGTGGCAGATCCCAGGGTCAAAGACATAATGAAGATTCAGAGAAATGAGGGTGCCACAGGGTTCTGGAATCCAAGAAAAGCTTGATTGAGGAGGGAGCATAGGAAATCAATCTTAAAGGATTAGTTGGATGGTGGGAGAGGGAAGGCAGGCGAGTAGCAAGCAAAGGCATAGAAGGAAGAGCACGGAGTTACTTTTGCAACCAGAAAGTAGTAAGAATCCAGTTAAAAAGGCAGCAGATGCTGTCAGTGTTTTGTGCAAGCCCGTATTCCCAGAATCCCTTTACTGTTTCACTACATGCTGCCTTCTGGGGCTTTCACTCCCAACAGCCAGCACCTGTATCTTTTGGTTGGCTGACAGCACTGGGCTGCTTTGCCTGTGTGCACAGAGGGCTGGAAAAAATTTACAATGAAAAGAAAGGAGCCTGTAGGAGTATAAGGGGGTGAAATGACTCCAGTTTCTTGTCCTTAGAGATGGAGACCTTCATTGTGAAATGTGACCTTCATTGTCCCAAGTGCTTCCCTTCAGGGCTGAGCAGAAGTCCACTTCATGGGATTTTCTGGATGTTGCACCTTTGCTTAGTCTCCTTCTCTTCCCTGTCCTACCTCCCTCCTCCAATAGGGGAGTTTGCCTGCAAAATTTCCTAATAAATCACTCTGCCAGAAATCCTCATCTCAGGTTCTGCCTCTGGAGATGCAACCTGAGACAAGGGCGATATCATGGAGCTTTGGAAGATAGGATGTGAAGCACATTCTGAATTTAATAGGGCAAGCCGTGAAAGTTTTTAAGCCTTGGAAAATGAATTTGCTGGTGACATGGATGGACTGAAGAGAACTGGACTATTTTCATCAGGCAGTTGTTATTATTTACATTTTCTGTCTCAGAAAGGAAAGAATGCAAGGAGAAAGCAATCATCTTCAGGGATCTACTTTAATATTTGCATGTCTGAGTGAAGGGCATATAGTGAAATCATTGCAATTCCTGATTATAGCATTGTATAATTAGATGTAAGAAGATAATTCATTAATTCTTGCATGCATTTAATATTTTTGATAACCTATTATGTGCCAGGCATTGTTCTAAGCATGGCAGAGACAGCAGACAAGCACACACACATCCCTGTGCTCATGGGAACTTACATTCTAGTGAGACATAAAATATGGAGATCAAATATACACCAAGTCAGAGGCTAATAAGAAGTATGGAGGAAAATAACATAGGAAATTAATAAAGAAGTGTCAGATGGCAGGGTGGGAGGTGGAGGCAGGAAAGGCCTCATGAGAAAATGGCATTTGAGCAAGAATCTGAAGGAGGAGAGGGAGTGAATCATGGATACCTGAGAGAAGTGCATTCTTGGCAGAGGGAACTGCAAATGCAAAGGCCTCAGGCTGCAGGGTGCCTGGCATGTTCAAGGAATCACAAGCAGGCAGTGGGCAGGAGGAGGACAAGCCAACGGAGAGTAGCAGGATATGAGGACAGAGAGACAGGCTTCACGGGGCCTGGTAAGACATTTTATTTATTCAAACACTCTTCAAGTACCTACTGGATACCACTCTGGTAGAATTTATTTGCTTAAAATTAATAAACAGATTATAAATGATTCTTGGTCATTAAGCAAAATTTCTTCTTGACTATTTTTCAAGCACTAGTATATATTGTTATATGAATCTTAAAGTAATCATGTTATACTTTGCAGGTATATTTTTCAGTTCTAAAATCTCAATTTGAAAAATAATTTCTAGCTCTCTACTGAGATTGCCTATCTTTTCATTTATTACACATATATTTTCTTTTAGGTCATTGAGGATGGTTATGCTCATCTGCACCTGGTCTCTATTGATTATCTTCTCTTGAGAATGGTTAGTGTCATTTTTCTGTTTCTTTATATGCCAAGTGATTTTGGATTATATCCTGGATGTCGTGATGTTATGTTGTGGAGACTGTTTCAGAGAAACCTAACAATTTCAATCATCTAACTTGGTTGGACTCAAACTGCATACTGTCTTTTAGGCATTAGCTAAAATTTCAGTTTGGTTTTCTTATCTTTAGCTAGACTGCTTCTAGCTTGCTTGCACATGTGTGGTTCAGGAATTAGCTGGAGATTTGAGCACAGTTGATACAGTAGTCCACGCTTACTTGCAGTTTTGCTTTCCACAGTTTCAGTTATCTGTGGTGAACTGCAGCCCCAAAATATTAAATGTAAAATTCCAGAAATGAACTATGCATAGGTTTTAACCTGTACACCATTCTAAGTAGCCTAACAAAATCCTGTGTCATCCTGCTCTGTCCCTCCCAATAAGTGAATCATCCCTTTTTCCAGTGTATTCACACTATATATACTACACACCCATTAGTCATTGACATTGTCTGCTCCTGACATCCTATGGTCAACGGTGTCATGGCTCAATAATCCAGGAGCATCAGAGGCAGGTGATCCTACTTTTGATGTAGCATAAGGAGATCCATAGTAGCCTGAAGCTATGTCACAATGTCTATATCACTCACCTCAATTCATCTCACCACGTAGGCATTTTATCATCTCATATCATCACAGGAAGGGTGAGTCATTTTGAGAGCGAGAAAGACACCACATTCACATAATTTTATTATAGTATGTGGTTGTAAATGGTCTATTCATTATTAGTTATTGTTAATCTTCCTATGCCTAATTTATAAATTAAACTTTATCATGGGTACAGGAAAAACATTGAATATATAGGGTTTCAGTACTATCTGTGGTTTCAGGCATCAACTGGGGGATGTTGGCGTGTTGCAGATAAGGGGAGACTACTGTACAGAGAATGAAGGGTACATCTTCTTTGGCTTTCTCATTACTGGGATTTCTCTATTTTCCAGCAGGACTGGTTGCCCCAAACTCTGCCCCTTGTTCTTCAGGCCAGAAAAACTATAGGTTTTCTATTAGAGTTTTAGCCACTGGACATGGGGCCAACTGTGACATGCCTTAGACTAAAAGCCATAAAAACTTACCTCTTGTCATTCCTTTCTTCCAAGTGTCAACTCCCCTCTTGAATCTAACTGCTTTTGTTCATTTTTCAATGCCTTGTGGTATTTAAATATTTTTTATTTTGTCCAGAGTTTATAGTTGCTTTATGCAAGATCAGTCTGGTAGGAGCTTCTTTGGCCATACTGGAAGTGGAAATTCATTTTTATTTTTAAACAAATCTGTAATCTGAACTTCTAACCTATTCCAGTAGCTTTCCTTCTAATAGAGTAAAGTTTTATTTTCCAAAGACATTTTATCCCTTAGTTTTAACATCATCTTTCCTTTCAACCTCATCATTTTCTGAAGCTGTGACAAAGTCTTTTCAGTTTTCTTTTGTTTATTGGCAATATCTTTGGACTGTAATAAAGCAGTCATGAAGCAAACTGGATTCAACTTTCTGTCCAGGAAGAATTCAGAAAAGGTAGTAACTCAATAATCAGCTTCTGATGAATCAAGAAATTGATTTTTGTCTTAAAAAACTATGGATTAAAAAAATGAAAAGTATTATTACATTACAGTGGAGATAGAAAGCTAAACATCTGCTAGCAAGCTGAACAGAGCATGCCCAGTCCAGTCCCTGACTCATGATCCCTGCACATGGGCTCCACTGGGGGACCACAAGGATTTAGAGACAAGGTCAGAAAGAGATTGTCCCGGAAGCTGAAATTACTCAAAACAATACATAATGGATCTACTGAAGTAACTCTCCTTAGTAGATGGCTTTGAAATGTGTCCCTGATGATGAGGCTAGAGTCTGCAGTGTAATCCAATTAAGAAAACTAAGATGTTCTCAAGGACTATAAGCTAATCAGTTGAATTGTAAGAAGTCTTAGACAATAGTTGTATTATAAAATTGGGAGAGTAGTCTGAAGAGTGTCTAGAAAAAGTAGAACAGAAAAAACAGATTTTGAGAATTCATTTAGCACTATCAAACAGCAACATTTTATCTATTACAGAGCTAGATATATTTTTTCACTAAAGTCAGGTTTTAGTGTTAGGGTGGTAGTTATTCCAGGCATTTCTATACCTTGGATGAAATGTTCTCCATGACTATCCAATTTATTTTCTTTTGACTCAATGTTCTTTAAACAGTTTCTTTTTTTCCCCCCCGTCTACTACTTCAACTTTCCTGATACCCGGATAGAAGACAGGAATATTCATTCCTTCGGAAAGTTACATTTTCCATTGTGAATGCATAAAATCTAATTTGGCATCCTAAACTCTTTTGTGCAGTAAGGTGACACACACATGCATACGTAGACACAGATATACATATATATCATGCATTCTCAATAGGGACAGTATTGCTTCAATAAGGATGAAAATTGTTTTTTGGAGGGGCAAAAATTTTATTTCTATATGTAAAGCACAGACATACCTACAGTACATAAACTTATATGCAGTATATTTGTGATACTAAAATGTTAGAGAGTGCAATTAGTAGAAAATACTTTAAAAGGCTTCTTTTGCTGGTGGTATAGATAATAAAAAAAGGTTCAAAAACTAACAAACACAAACACACTATACAGTATGTATGTATATCTCAGAATACAAGCTAGGTATGGACATTTATAATTATACAATAGACACAGATTTTCTATATATTTACATCCATTTAGGGTTTTGTGTGAGTCTGTCAGTTCAATATCATGATCACCTCAAAAAGCTGTGCCCCAACTTAGAGCTGATAATCACCCACTGTAGACAGTGGATAAAAAACATAAAACTAGTCACCAAGGCACATCCTGGAAAGATCTCACTGCAATCTGATCTTACTGGCAACACCAAAGGGTGAGCAATCCTACTCTCTGCTGCCACTGCAGCTAGATTGGGACCTCCCAGGCATAATCCTCTGACCCAGTTCTGTGGACTGAATTGTGACCCCTACAATTCCTATGTTGAAGCCCTAACCCCAAATATGATATTTGGAGATGGGGCCTTTGGGCCATAATACGGTTTAGATGAGGTCAAGAGGGTAAGGCCCTCATGATGAGATTAGTGCCCTTATAAGAGGAGACACCAGAGAGCTTGCTGTCTCTGTCTACCAAGAGGACAGAGCAAGAAGGCAGCTATCTGCAAGCCCAAAAGCGGGCCTTCACCTAGAACTGACCGTGCTGGCACACTAATCACGGACTGCTAGCCTCCAGAACTGTGAGAAAATGTCTATTGTTTAAGCCACCCAATCGATGGTATTTTGTTATGGCAGCCCACGTTGACTAAGACCCCAATAATACCCCAACAGGTAGGCATGTGAGTGTTGCATGCAGCCTCTAAAGTGGACAGATATAGAACTTTCTTTTCAATGACCCTGAAACTCTTGCATCTACTCCAGCTTGCCAGCCATCCCAGGTCTAACTTATGTTCAGGCACATTTCTTTTGGTTCCTCAGCTTTCAAGCCCTGCCTTCTTGGGTGCCTTCCTCCATTGCTTATCAGCTATGGCCTCTTGTCCTAAGCCCTTGCTCCCCTCCTAGTTACTCTCTTAGGTTGCACTGGGTTTACATGACTAATAACCCACTCTTCCTCACCCTTCCTATCACCTTAGATTTAGCCAAGCTTGCTGGCTTCAGCCTCCCCACACACACTCATCTCCTTGCGCACACTGCCCTCTTCTTGAGGCATATCTCTTCCATCATCTTTATCTCAAAAAATCCTACAGACTACCCACACCCAATTCAAATGAAGCCTCTGCCCAAAAGTCTTCCTAAGCCTCACTCTAGAAATAGCATCTCCCCACCCCATAATCCCCCCTCACTTTCTTCCTACTTCTTCCATTGCATGTATCATATTTTGATCAATTATCATTGCCTGCATAAGGATCTTCTCTTGTCTACTGGACTGTAGCCTTCTCCAGGAGGGAAGGTTCTTTTGCTGATTTATTTTAGAAATCCAGAGCACCTAACACAATGGTTGGAATTAATAAACAGCTGTGGACTAAAACTAAAGTATCATCTCTCCTCAGCACCTAATAAACATTTACTGAGCCCCCACTATATATGAGGCTTTTGCTTCTGTGGGATGATGTAAAAGACATAATTCTTTTTCTCAAGGGCCTTAGAATTCAGGTCCATGAATTTGCAGTGTAACAGCAATCAGAGCCTTAATTTGACAACTATCATGGAATTCAGGCATTCCTGATCCCTCCAAGACCTCTGGCCAGTCCAGGTGACTGGCGCAGTTCATTAAACTGTCCTCAGAGTGAATATCTACTCCTACACCTTTCCCTACTGCAGACAGAAAATGGCTAAAAAATGGTGAATGCTCTACCCTCAATGATCTCTGTTTCCTTTTTTGTTTATAAACAATGTGCTAAAGATAATTTCTAAGCCTTTAATGACACTCATAGCAGTGGATTACCATGGGGTATGGAAAGAGCCCCATCCGAGTACCCCAGGATCCCATCAGGAAGGTGCCCTCTGAGCAATAACATCCACTTTATCTTGCCATTACTATTAGCCTGCCTTCTGCAACCCTGAGAAAAGATTTGTTTTTCTTGCTTGAATTCTCACAGAAGAGTGCCTGAGGGTACTGTCTTGAAAGAAAAGACTGGCAGGTTTCTTGTTTCACAAATGGAGCCTGCAATCCTTAAGCAGCTGAGGATGTGGTATGGTATAAACAGAAATTTCCCTGGATAGATGACTGCCTCCTGTGTCCTCACAGACCCAGACATATCTCAGAGATCTGCATTCATGTGGGCTCTGTTCAGAAGTTTTTAAGTGTTTCGTCTCCAACTTCAGCATGATCAATTAGAAGTCTGGATTAAACCTCTTTTTCTTATTTTAGTTTCATTAAAAATGTTTTGGGTCCAACTTGAAGTCAAAGTCTTTATTTTTATTAGAGAAGAGCATCTAACGATAGCCCATTTTAACTCTGAACTTGGCTGTAAGAAGGTGAATGTTTTTTCTTTTATATACAAAGAGCTTTGGTGATCAGAAGTCAAGGGGTTTGGGTTCTACTGACATCCATCAGATGAGATTTTGGAACACATCATGAAGCCCTTACCCTGGGGTCAATCCTCCCTGGAATTGTATACAAAGTTGGATATGTAGACATGGTTATGCATTGTGTTAGTTTCCCATTGCTGCCATGACAAATTACCATGAGCTTAGTGACTTAACACAGATTTATCAGAAGTCTGAAATGGGTCTTACTAGGCTAAAATCAGGGTGTTGGCAAGGGCTGGTTCCTTTCTGAAGGCCCTAGGGAGAGTCTGTTTCTTTGTGTTCTCCAGCTTCTAGAGGCTGCCCACATTCCTTGACTCATAGGCCCCTTTCATCTTCAAAGCCAGCAATGGCCCATCAAGTCTTTCTCACCTCATATCACTCTGACTCTTCTGCTTCCCTCTTGCACATTTAAGGACCCTTGTGATTACACTGAATCTATGTAGACGATCCAAGATGATCTCCCTATTTTAAGGTCAGTTGATAAGAAACCTCAATTCTGTCTGCAATCTGAACTACCCTTTGCTATGTAATATAACATTTCACAGATTTGGGGCATTAGGGTGTAGACATCTTTGGAGGGCAATCATTCTGCCTACAATATGCATCTTCCTGGGGGAATGGGCAACTAGCTGTCAACAGATTCTCAAAGGGGAATTCAAGAACCACTGAATTCAATGCTAAAACGTTCCTTGAAGCTCTAACATGGCTTGATTCTAAGAATGTTAGTGACCTGCTATGTACTCCAAGGCAAAGGATTTGGGCTCATCCACCGGGGCCTCAATTTTATTAGGACGGAGCAACAGCAAAGGTCATAGGAGAAATAAGATGTGGTTCTGAAAAACAAAAAGTAGGTCTTTACTTATCAATGTGAATTTACTACTTTTTTTTTTATGAGCTACTTAACAGATGAGGAAAACAAGGGGATAGTTGACTTCATAGATTCATGAAAAGACTGATAATTGTGATGTTCAGGATAAAGTACACTTTTTATTTCTTTTATTAATAACATTCAAATAATCATGTACATCAAAGAGGTTCTCTATGAATGGCATCACTTAAGGGACCTCCTTGATCTGTCATTTCCAGCAGATGGCCAAGGGACTGGCAGTTCCTCTCCTGAAATAAGGGCTTCCTTTAACGAGTTAATGGAAGGGGAAGACTGATACAAAAGCTGTCACGAAGGGAGACTAGTCTTCATAGATGTTCCTATTTAATGAGCAACATCAGGAGATAGAGTGTCAGAGGAGAAGCCTAATTTTCAATGTGGTATTTTATTGGGTTGAAGATGTTTATAAATCCCAGCCCTGAAATTTACATCTACCTTTAAATGTGTATTTAAAATACTCTGGGCTGGGAACAGTGCTCATGCCTATGATCCCAGCACTTTGGGAGGCTGAGGTGGGATGATCACTTGAGTCTAGAAATTCAAGACCAGCCTGGGCAGCATGGAGAAATTCTGTCTCTACAAAAAATACAAAAATTAATCAGGCGTGGTGGCATGTATCTGTGGTCCCAGCTGCTGGGGAGGCTGAAGTGGGAGGATCGCTTGAGTCTGGGAGGTGGAGGTTGCAGTGTGCCGAGATCATGCCACTGCACTCCAGCCTGGGCGACAAAGTGAGACCTTGTTTCAAAAAATAGAAAATAAAAAAAAAAGGCCCCACCATGCTAAAGTTTCCATTGAGTTTAGTCTGATCCTTTCCTCTCCACACATGTCTAACAGAATATTCTCATTCTCTAGCATAGCACTTATAAATGGGTTATATCCATTGATATTTACCATGTTGGGAATTAAAACTGAGAAAAAATTTTAAATACTTACTAATTCATTAAAATAACAAGAATAGGCTGAGTGTGGTGGCTCACGCCTGTAATCCCAGCACTTTAGGAGGCTGAGGTGGGTGAATCACTTGAGGTCAGGAGTTCAAGACCAGCCTGGCCAACATGGTGAAACCCATCTCTACCAAAAATACAAAAATGAGGTGGGTATGGCGGCACATGCCTGTAATCCCAGCTACTCAGGAGGCTGAGGCAGGAGAATTGCTTGAAGCTGGGAGGCAGAAGTTGAAGTGAGCTGAGACCATGCCACTGCACTCCAGCCTGGGTGACAGCATGAGACTGTCTCAAAAAAATAGAAAAAAAACTCATTATATTTTAGCACAAACAACATATTTATAAAATATATGTTCCAAAACAAAATTCAGAAGAGTGGCACTGCTTTACATTAAAAAAAAATCTTCAATATCTGGCTTAATAGAAGATAGCTGGATTTTCATATCTGCTTCTGCATTCAGTCTTCTGTGAGATCACACAGCCAGAAAACACCGTTGTGTACTTGTGACAGAATGTGAGTGAAAAGGACAACTATCATCTTTGTATTGTGAAAATAGTTTTGACATTCTGGATCTCCTGAATGGATCTTCAGTATTCCCAGAGGTCCCTAGATCACACTTTGAGAATCACTGCTCTAGTATGTTTCTCAACCAGAGAGTTAGTACTATATGGACCCCTGTTACATAACAAACTTATAAACTCCAGAGAATATGTATTGGGACTGGAGTCAGGGAATAAGTGTCTTGAAAAGTGAAAATTTCCTCCATGGCTCCATATCACCACTGTAAATGAATTTAGTCTTTAAGAAGCAATCACAGTTTTGGGGGCTTGGTCTCTGAGGCAGTCTCTGGCATGCTGGTCTACCCTCTTCGCTCTAAGATTCCTTCCAAATAGGTCTGGTCTACTTTTTTATCCTTCATTTTGTTCTGAGAGTTTTCAAACTAGAAGAGTTTTTGAGCAGCTATTAACCAGTGAACTAAGAATAAAAGTCAAATTTCCTTTTTAAGTCCTTTTTAATAAGTAAGACAGGCAGAGCTCTGTTATGCTTTAAAGGTACAAAGTCAAAGCACTTGATCAGTGTTCCCTTTGAAAATTTCTTGGACTTGCCCCTCAATTACATTAAGAACTATTGGGGCTCAGGATACATCAACTCAAAAAATGACTATAGGAGATCAGAATACGTCATACTTAAATATACTTCTTTAGCATATTTAGAGCTGGCTATTCTGAAAAACTGCAGACATAGGAGTCGCTATGATGGAACTGTCCTTTGGTAAAAAGAAATTTACATCTATAAAGGAAATCTACATTAGTCAAAGTATCTGTATCAGAAAGAGGGCTGCTCAGAGACAAGTTTTATTACCTGAGAGACTTTTTATTTGTATAACAAGACAACCTTCATTCACCACACATTTCTTCCTCTCACCTGCCCATGACTTGATGCCACCTCCCCAGAGAAGCCCCAAGCCACTATTCCTTTCTGTAGCTCAGGATGCTATATAAGCTTCAATTACCTGGCTCTTCTTAGACTCTCATATTTTGTGGGACTCCTGTGAATATGTACATAATTACCTATTTTTTCCTCCTATTAATCTGTCTTACGTCAATTTAGTTCATAGTAGAGTCAAAGAATGTAGAAGGGTGGAGGGAAGTCATTTTTCCCTCCCCTACTGCATGTAATGGGTAGAAGCCAGAAATGCTGCTTAGCATCCTACAGTGCATAAGCTAGACACTCCCATAACAAAAAGCATCTGGCTTCAAATGTCCATAGAGCCATGGTTGAGAAGCTCTGCTATTAAAAAATGATTTTATTTTTAATTTTAATCTTACAACTTTAGCATGTCTTTTTCTAAAGGCAGCATTTATTTTGCTTTCTTAAAAAAGATACTTAATCATTTCCCCTTTAATTATGCATTTTCAGGAATTTTTAGAACCCTAACATGATTACCTTAATACATTTATACAGCATAAGCTCTGGACTTAAAAATGGTTGAGTGAATTATAAGCATAGTTCAGTGTAAGTCACAGGAAAGCAGCGTCTTACAGTTATCTGGGAAGCAATGGGTTAATTTAAGCTTTGAAAAGTTAAAAGTAAACCAAATAGAGTTTGTTATTGCAGGCATAATCAGAGGCCTTAAATGTCTAGAACATACTGCAAACCTCCAAAAGGGGTATATAATGCAGGGCATTTTAAAAACAGGGACTCCTTTCTTTAGGGAAACCTTTGGGTAGGAGTATTTTGAATAATAACACACTTGGAGAAACTGTCTTTTTAAGGGAAGGCAAATCGCTTGAGAAATATGCTAAGTGAAAACCCAATTAATCTTATGTTTTCCTTTTCTGTTTAATTTAGAAAAAAATCTTTGTTTAAAAGAAATAGAAATAAAATTACTATTATTTTATACTGATGTTCACTGCTGACCACATAAAATGACCTTTTTTGAAGCAAATGAAAGCTTCAGTGACCCCATGTTTAACAGAATGTAGCTTTAGAGCTGGGAAATTTTCAGTCAAGTGAACAATAGTAATTAGGATACTCCTTTTCAAAGTCTTCCAAATCCAAGAATATTTATCATATCATTTAACTGTAGACACAATCATTCAGAGGGGGATGAGTCAAGAATAGATGCTTTGCTGGAAGGGGAAGAAAGAGGAGGCCACAGGCTTCTAATTGAGCACTCCAGAAAAGCCAGAACATGGCCTGATTATTGCCAATTACAGAGTAGAATTAAAATTTATCATCTACAATTATGGGACAGAATTACTGTTCTGAGCTGTAAGCTCCAATTACTAAGACACAGTTAATCAAGATAGAAAGCCTGAAATGGCTCCTAGGAGAAAGGGGAACCAGGCAGGAAGAAGGAGGGGAAACTGCACCCTTTGTTTAGCTCCCATTAAGCCATTGTCCTGTTGCAGGTCTTGTAAATTCACAGTTAACAAAAAAGTACTCACAGTCCATACTTCATTTAGTGTGACAAATGTTTAAAAAAATTTTTTTTAAACTGCTGCCATAGCAACACCTAACTGCAAATACCATAATATGTTTTATATGTGAGTTAATAACAATTTTATTGTTGTGATCATTTGTGTAGCTTTCATTTAATTATTTCACAGGCATGCCTGACTAAAGAGTAAATTATTCATTGTGGGAGAAAAGAGCTCAGTAGTTTAATAAATTCCATTCAGGCTTAAAGATTAGATAGAGAATCTTACCTCAAAGTTTTGGTTTCGATGCAGATTACTTAGAGACATTTAAAAATGAAAATAAAAATGAATATAACATTTATTTTTATTTATGGTAATCCCCTTTTATGCACTGTTTTGCTTTCTGAGGTTTCAGTTACCTGAGGTTAACTAAGTTCTGAAAATATTAAGTGGGAAATTCCAGAAAATAGACAATTCCTAAATTTTAAATTACTTGCCATTCTGAGTAGCATGATGATCTCTTACAATGTTTCTGCTCTATCCCGCTCTGGAGAACTATCCTTTTGTCCAGCAAATCCACCCTGTATACACTCCCTGCCCCTTAATCACTTAGTGGCCTTCTCAGTTATCAAACTGAAAAAACATAGTATCCATAGGGTTCAGTAGTATCCTCGGTTCCAGGCATCCACTAGGGGTCTTGCAACACAACCCTTGCGAATAAAGGGGGACTACTGTACTGAGATAACAGTACTTCTCTGTTTGGTATTGTGGTGTTAGAAAATAAATACATGTGGCCTGGCATGGTGGCTCATACCTTTAGTCCCAGCACTTTGGAAGGCTCAGGTGGGTGGATCACGAGGTCAGGAGTTTGAGACCAGCCTGGCCAACATGGTGAAACCCCATCTCTACTAAAAATACAAAAATTAGCCATGTGTGGTGGTGGGTGCTTGTAGTCCCAGCTGCTCAGGAGGCTGAGGCAGGAAAATTGCTTCAGCCCAGGAGGCAGAGGTTGCAGTGAGCCGAGATCGTGCCATTGCACTCCAGCCTGGGCAACAGAGCAAGACTCTGTCTCAGAAAAAATAAAATAAAATAAAATAAATACATGTGAAGTTTAGAGAGTGGAGTTCTATCTTTTCAGGGAGATTAGGAACTGGATGCTGCCCTGAGGCACTGGCAATGCAGGGGAAAGGGCAAAGGAATTACAGGAGATGCCTTGGGCTACAATTCTAGCCTTGCTTCAGGCAAGTGGCTTCACTTCCCAGCAACTGTTGGGTAATTTACATGTACTAAAATACAATATCAACATAAAAGTGCTTGACCAACTACAAAGTTATTCAATTAATGAAGAATATAAGGCTAACACTCAGAGGGTAATGAAAGCCATTTAAATTTACTTGGTGCATAGTGTGTTCCACATTCGAGCTCTTTTAAGACACCTTCTGATTTGAACCCAAGGCAGCTGGAAGGGGGAACAAAACCACAGAACTACATAGGAGGTGCTAGATTTAGGAACCTGGCAGTCCTGTCACACTAATGCTATAGCAGGTACTGCTGTAGATAGACTAAAATGCTAGTTCCTGAACTGAAGACATTTACCTCCACATTGAACCACTTAAAGCAATCTCTAAAATTTCTCAGGTTTAAGCACTTTTACTAGTGCTCAGCTCTTTCCGCTGACACCTCTTTTGTTTTTAAACTAAATTTCTGTGTAACTAGAATGAAAGAAAACATATTTGAATTAAATTATGTGTTATTCTATAAGCACAAACTCTTAGTAAAAGTTAACAGTAACAAACAGAAAACAGAAACAGAGTGTGATTTTTAAAACTATGTTTTCTAAGTTTCTAGATGAATTTTTTACAGACCTGAATAGTGCGTAAAAAATATTGATCTCCTATTGATATAGGTGAATAAAATAATTCCCATTTTGCTAATTGATAACCTGAGCCATAGAGAAGTAGAAGAAATTAAGGCCTAAGAAGAGAAAAAATCTGAACTCTGGGTTTCCTGACTTTCAGCTTAAAAGCATTTTAATATTAATTACAACTTTGTATTAGCATAATTTTTAATACTGAAATTTTATTTATCAAAATTTTTATTTGAAGTTTTCTGAAATTTCACTCTCTAGTAGCTTAGAAATTTGAAAATTAGATGTTGTCTTCATCTGCTTTATGTTGCTATAACAGAATACCACACACTGGATAACTTATAATGAACAGAAATTTATTTGACTCATGGTTCTAGAGGCTGAGAAGTCCAAGAGCATGGTATCAGCATCTGAAAGGGGCCATCATGCTAAGTCATCCATGGTAAAAGGCCCAAGAGTGAGCTAGGAGGAGAAGGCAGAACTCACTTTTATAGCAATCTACTCTAGTAATAAAAAACCCACTCCCAAATGACAACATTGATCTACTCATGAGGGCAGAGTTCTCATGGCCTAATCACCTCTTAACAGTCCTACCTCTTAATACCATCACAATGGCAGTTAAATTTCAACGTGTTTTGGAAGGAACATTCACACCATAGCTGATGTGATTTTATAGACAGTGTAACTCTAAAATGTGTATCTTCCTTGTAGATGAACTATATTCAATAGTCTGAGTCAGACTAGAAATCAAGTAATTCCACTTTTCACTGCTAATTTATAATCCCAGAACAGCTTTCTATAATTGTGGAAGTAAAAGATGCTTTAGAAGAAAATTTCAAATATTGTAGAGGACAATAAAATGGAAAATAAGGGTCTTGTCCCAGTATCCCAAACCCCAGGCCCATTGCCCAGAAGATATCAATGCTTGCCATTTCTGGTGAATCCTTAAATATTTTAATGATATACAAAGTTTATATTTATATATCATTTAAAAATCATATACAATGGAATTCTATGAAGCATTTAGAATGAGGAAGAGCTCTTTGTTGATATGGAAAGCTCTTTGAGATTTATTAATAGAATGAAGCAAAAATAAAGCAAGTGTTTTGTTAGTCATATGTAATGAAAATATTTTATCAATTGGTCTTTTCAATTTGTTATTTGTACCTCAATCTGTTTAAATTGTGTAACAATTATTAATCACAATAATTATTGTCAACTTAAGGTTTATAAAGCATTATGAGCCTTAGATAAATATACTGGAAAATTATTTGAACTATAGAACTCCAAGTTAAAAGACTTTGAAATGCAAGGGATCACCAATAGCACACAGTACCTTTCTGTATTTATTTGTCATTCTACTTGCTATACATTAATTTGGTTATTTTAAACTTTTCCTACCATTAACATTTTCTTGCCAAACAAAATGAGATGTGTGTTTGCCCATTCAAGGCTGATTTTTTTCAAAGCACTGAGCCCTGGAAACCTGTAGAGGGCAGCAAAGAAACCTTTCCATTTTGTGATTGTCATTAGATAATTTTTAGACAGTAAATCTTTCTAGAAATGTTGATATTATTAAAAAATACACATAATTAGGCTATCCTTGAAACAGTCAAGGGAATGCAGATGTTACCAAAACCTGAGACTATCCACGTAACATTCTTGGTTAAACATCTCTGTTGGCTCAAAATGCATATAGGAAAAAAGTTCAGGGTTTTCTGGTAGCATACAGGGCCTTTCAGAACCTGCCTCAAACTGTCCTCTCTACCATCATTCTGCATAGCCCCTCACTAGGATCCAGGGTCATCAATCCTAGTGCAGGAAACATCTAAGGCCGGTAAGAAGCCTGGTCATCCCTGCCGTTCCCTCTTTTCCCCAAGTCCTTGGCTTATCTACAGAGAGTGAACTCCTGCTCACCACGTAAGCATCTCCCCATCTCCCCAACTATTTCGATTCCTGCTCATTTCTCTGGTTCAGCATTGGCCACATTTATTGTGATTATCTTCTTATCTATCAGCCTCTTTAGTGTGGGGCTCATTGGTTATTCATTTTTTAATCCTAATCACCTAACACAAAGTAGCCCCTAAGTGTTTAAGAAATAAATAAATGCATGCATGCATGAATGAATGAATGCTTGCAGAGAGTTAAGATTTTTAGATTTTCTTGGAAAATTAATGCCATGTCACAGAAACATCACAAAGGGACCCAGATATTTTACTTTAAATAAAACTCTTATCTTAAATCAAAGTGGCTCTGGGACAACCAGCAGTGGAGAGGTTCTTAGAAAATAAGTATTGTGCAAATCTGTTGCTCCCGAAGCCTTAGGTACAGAATGGTAGGAATACAGCGGGTATTTATTACAATAATTTAGACAATGAAAATCACCAGTGGTTCAGAATTTGGCTGTGTATGGCAGAAAGGGAGGAGAATTTAGTGTGGGGAAAAAAAACCACCATTATACAAGAAAATGTATAATGACTTACCTATCTTTGTGGGAAGATTATATTGAAATGGAATGAAGGAAAACAATGTTAATTTCTGTTTTCTCTCACTGAACTTTGAGTTATATCCAATATTAGAATAAAGTATCCTTATAGTACAAATGAGAAAAGAAAGGTAGTTTTCTCATCACTGAGAGCTGAGTTGTGAGGGCCAGTTTGGTGTGTGATCTTGGGGGAATAATAATTTTTGCTACTTTCTAAATGACCCACAAAAACTCCTTAAAACATGTTCCCCAAAGAGTCATGGTTTTAAAACCAAAAAACAGTGGGCAGTTATTAATATAATCTGTTATGCAAAAAATTCACCCTTGCACTCCTAAGAGAAAAGCAAAATAAAGACTTTTGATAAATAATTAGCTATTTTAATTTTCAAATTTTAGAAATTTAAGACAGTTCATTTCAGTGATCTTTTTTGTTTTCTTTAAATTACATGGGGAAAATGTTTCTTCTGCCTTCATTTCATTTCTGTTGGCCTGATGAAAATAATCACACAGTAGAAAATCCTATTTATATTGTGATATTGTGATGCTATGAAGTGAATCCTTTTTTTTTGTAAGAGAAATGTAAGCATATTAACGTTGAATACTTAGGAGGCAGTCATGGTGGTGACATTAGAAAGTATATACAGAAAACAAAATGCATGGTGACAAGAATTTAAAAACTGACTGGAAGACTTGAGTCTTCCCTAGGGTTTGCTAGAGTCTAGGGGTGGTCTAGGACAAACAAACTTGAACCTGAGCAAGATCATGGAGGAGGTAGACTGTCGCAGTTCTTTTTCTGCTTTTACTGCATTCCATTTCCTTCAGTTCTCAAGGGCCCATTGTATTCACATTATCTTTTAGTTAATCATAATTCGGTTCTGTAGCCAGACATTCTGTATAAGACACTGGGCCTTACTATAGGACACACAATTTTCAGTTTCTACCTTCTAGGTGTTCAGAAGATTTTGTTCTTTTCATGTTCCCTATATTCAAAACTGTTTCTTAGAAATCCTCTCTGCCACCAATTCATCATCATTACCACTAATTGTTCAGTGCCCTGCTCTAAAATGACTACTATGATGAAGAAAATTGTGCTTTAGAACAAATGAGTTAAAGCCTCACCTCATCATTTTAATAAACTTTTTATTTTGGAAAATTTAGATTTGTACAAAAGTTGCAAAGATAGCACAGAGAGTTCCAGTTTACTCCTCACCCCGTTTCCCCCATTGTTAATGTCTTACGTTGCCATGGTATGTTTGTCACAACTAAGAAACCAACATTGTTATGTTACTATTAACTAAATTTCAGACTTAGATGCCACCAGTTTTTCCATTAATGTGCCTTTTCTATTCCAGGATGCATTTCAGGTGCCACATTGCATTTAGTAGTCATGTCTCCTTAGTCTCTTCTGGTCTATGACAATTTCTTAGTCTTTCCCTATTTATTGTGACCTTGACAGTTTTCAGGAGTACTGGTCAGATATTTGATAGAGTATCTCTCAAATTGGGTTGGGCTGACATTTTCCTCATGATTAGACTAGGTTATGGATTTTTGTAAAGAATATCATAGAGGTGATGTGCCCTTCTTGTTGTATGATGTCAGTGGTGTCTGCTATCAACATGACTTATCACTGGCGATGTTGACTTTGATCCCTGGCTAAGGTAGTGCTTGCCAGCTTTCTCCATTGTAAAGCTATATATATGTTTTACCCCTTTCTATACTGTACTATTTGGAATCAAGTAACAAAGTGCAGCTTACACTCAAGAGTGGGCCTAATTAAGCTCCACCTCCTAGAGGGGAGGAGTATCCACATTATTTGGAATTTTTCTGCAAGATTTGTTTCTCCCTTTGTCTTATTAATTTTTATATCAAATCATTGTTTATATCAGTATGGAGCCATGTATATTTAATTTTTACATTTGGTTATAATCCAATACTATGCTACTTTTTTTTTTTTTTTTTGAGACTGAGTCTCTCTCTCTCACCCAGGCTAGAGTGCAGTGGCACGATCTCCACTCACTGCAACCTCTGCCACCGCCCCCCACCCGGCCCCCCGCCCCCTGCCCCAAGTGGTTCTTGTGCCTCAGCCTCCTGAGTAGCTGGGATTACAGGCACTTGCCACCATGCCCGGCCATGCTACTATTTTGTTACTCAAAATTTCCAGGTTTGGCCACTGAGAACTTTTCAGGTTGGCTTCTGTGTCCCTCTGATACATTCTCTCTCGCTCTCAAGCATTTCCTTACTGTGTAGTACTATGAGATGTTGTAGGCTCATCTTGTATTTTTCCTGTTCCAGCCCCAGAATCAACCATTTCTCCAGGGATCTCTGCTTCCTTTTATTGGAGAATGACTCCTACAATTTAATTAGGGCTTTAATAGGAATCATGAGCCTTAACCTCCAAGTTGATCCTACTTATTGATTACAATTCCAATGACTTATTGAGTATAAAGTTCACTTATTATACTAAGTACCTTCTTGTTGAAATTAACTATTAAATTGTGAAATTTCAGATTCTGAGATCAGAGTCATTTTGGGGAAAAATGTTGCACTTATGTGTAGAACTCAATAGTGTCTTTATACAATAACATGTGGCTGAAGAAGTCCTCACTGCCAAATGGAAAATTCTACTGGCTTATGTGTCATCATTTGTCATTATTTTATTGTAAAATAAAAATCTGAGTCATTTTAAAAATTATCAATTAATCTCTGGTTACAGAAATGTTTAAAGTGGCATACCTATTACAGTCTGGAAAATACATCTCATGTAGAGAGCTATGGATTGAATGTTTGTGTTCCACCGAAATTGGTATGTTGAAGCCTAATGCCCAATGTGATGGAATCTGGAGGTAGAGCCTTAGGGAGATGACTAGGCCATGAGTATGGAGCCCTCACAAATAGGATTAGTGCCCACATAAGAAGAGACATGGGAGAGCTTGCTTCTTCTCTCTCTACTTTCTGCTATGAGGATACAATGAGAAGATGGCCAACTACAAACCAGGAGGCCGGCCCTCACCAGACATTGGATCTGCTGGCACTTTGATCTTGGGCTTCCTAGCCCCCAGAATTGGCAGAAGTGAATGTTCATTGTTTAAGTCACCCTAGTTTAGTGTGTATTTCTTATAACAGTCTGAACTAAGACATAAAGCAAATGTCCTCCAACAGTCATCTTAAAGATGTGCCGTTATTACCAACTCAGTCGCTAATGATATCTAACATTACTTTGAAATTTAGAGCAGTGTTTCTCAACTCAATTATAAGGACATGTTAGAGTTAAAAATACTCTGGAAGCATTCCAGACCAGTCAGCATCGAGGGGAAAGCCATATTCCAAGGGTTTCCAATGGGCAGCTAAAGTTGTCTGTCGAGAAATAATGCACCATGAATATTTTCATGTTTCTGTGAGGTCAAGGGTTTCTAAGAAAACAGTACTGGCACCTGGTTAAAAGGCAATGGAATAGCAACCCTAAAGACTGAGGTCTTGGCAGTGATACAAAGTCCTACCTTTCCCTGGAACCTTGTGTTTATCTTCCAGGGTGGTGAGTAGAGATCTTTCCTTCTACTTCCCAGAGATAATTTGTGTTTATGATTCAGACCAGCGGTCACCCTCTTTCTCCACAAAGGGTGATGGACAGATGGGCCAGCAGTTCCTATATAAGCTCTGGGTTTCATAATTGCAGAGATCCTCTCCTGTACATCTCACTGAGTTGCTCTGGGAGGAACTAGGGCTTTGGGAAAAGCTCTGTGAGCAGTCTGTCTCTGATTCAGAGGTCTGGTATATATGTGTGTGTGTGTATACACACTTACATGCATCTAATTGTCACAGGCTGATTTGTTAGCTCAAAACTAGGGTAACATTTCAGACCCTTCACAATTTCAGATTCAACATTGAGAGCCCATGCTCCAAGGAAACCAGGCCTGTGCTTCCATGAGCAACCACCGGTTTACTTTGTTTTTGCTAGGTATCTCCCTTGATTTGCCTGTGCCCATATTGTAACTGTTGTTAAAATATTTTTAACATCACCCCTAATGAGAAACATTAAACATACTGAACTCCAAGTTTTCACTGGGAAAAAATGTCTTTACCAGCTGGGCATGGTAGCTCATGCCTGTAATCCCAGCACTTTGGGAGGCTGAGGCGGGAGGCTCACTTGAGCCCAAGAGTTTGAGACCAGCTTGGGCAACATGGCAAGACAACGCCATCTCTATTAGTAAAACAAAAAAAGTTTTTAAATGTCTTTATCTTAGTGGATGCAAATAGAAAGCAGACTAAGATTTGTCTCTGCCTAGACAAGCCTCATGACAGATTTTAGCCAAATCTGTGTTTTCAGTAGAAAGCGCTCTGGCTCTCAGCATGCAAGGGCAGTTCACAGAGTGTGCATTTATGTGAATTTTCAAGTCAATTTCCTGTGTTTTATTCCTTTTCCTCTTTCAACTAACACCATTTGAAAAGAATGAAAGAATTAATCATAGCACTTTGTACTTCTCTTGCACATTTTTTCCTCTCAAGAAGCTAAAATTACTTCACACTGAGTTCCTCAGAGATCATGAAAAGGAAGTCTCTCAGGTAGGTAGACTGCCAATATTTTCATAATTGTCTGGATGAAGGAAATAGGCCATAAATGACAGGTTCACTATGGTCAGTACCAGAAAGCTACAATATAGGTAAATTTACTGAATACCACAGTGGAGAATATTCACAAAGGCTGACTATATCATGTGAATTAAGACCTACCCTTGTTTGTTAAATAGAGGAAATCCTCATAAGAAGATATAACTTTAAGAAAAAAGTATTTTTACGTTACAGAAAGAATATGATTTATTTTCAAACCTCTCTGGGGAATAACCAACCCACCCCAGGCTCTGACTTACATACACAGGTTCATCTAAGTGAGATGTAGGTTTTTAAGCCCAAATCATACATATTAAACTGTAGTGGAAAATAAAATTAGAATCCCTTGAATAAATTTGTTGGGCTTACTTCAAGAGACTGAACTGGTCCCAAGTAACATTTGATAAATGAATGCAGGATTGACATCTGTAGACTTGGGTAGGCTGATGTCTAACAGAAAAGAATCTCCCCAGTTTCCACACACCTACTATAATTAGGGATGTCTGCCCGCCCTTTGGCTTAATTGCTGCCTAACATCTAATTGTCATAGTCAGTGAGAGCTATTAGATCTAGCGCTACCCCCGAATATGAGCCAACAAAACCCTCTCTCTGCTTAAGCCAGTTTGAGTCAGTTTCTGTCACTTGCAACCAGGAGACTATTATACTAATAAAACTATGGCACAAGATTGCTGACAGGATGGAAAAAACGTGGTGCCTGCACCAGATAAATATTAACTGTTGTAAAGATATCTTATTCAAACACATACAACACTTTGCCAATCTTCTGCATTTGGTACACATCACAAACTACTTTATACTGTTAGTTTATGGTTATGATAACTGTTTTAAGCTTTCTGAGAATGAAAGTTAGTTTTAAAAGTCTTTTACAAGACCTAGAATAGTGCCTTTCATAGAACATGTGTCCATAAATATGTCAAAGTGATTGTGTTAAAAATCATGTGACTTGATTATTCGTTTAGCACCTTGTAGGAAAATTAAATATAAATAAATATTACTTGATAGAGACAGACAATTCCTTAAGGTGAAATATAAGATTTTGAAGTTTGTAATTTATTATGACTTATAGCTAAGGAATTTTTCTAAGGAATACACATCCAAGACGAACATGGGATTCAATGGGAAAACATATTTTAACCCATTTACATAATTTTATTGTTTTTATCGTGAATATATTGAATTTTGTCAGTCCTCAATTGATTGAAAAAGTGGAAATATCTGGAGAGATGTTTAGACATTTGGGCTTACTAATTTCCACAGTGTTGGTGAAAAGTAAAAATAAATAAATAACATTCACAATTTCCCTTGGACCTAGAAATTATTGGTAGAGCTGTCAAAAACGATGAGAGAGGGTGCATACACTAGGGAGAACCCTTACTCTGAGATGCTAGGAAGTGATGAAAAAATATATACATGCCAATTATTGTTCAGACACATGTCATGCCAAATTTATAAAGATTCAGCAATAATTTATTAAGGTCTGTTGGAAATAAACATTTGAAGCTAATAAAATTTCTTTAAGCTCCAAAATTTTATTTTCTTGTTTGGCTAGCAGGCTTTTTCAAAAGTCACACCATTGCTGGTTGCTGTTTTTTTTGTTTGTTTTCATTTTTAAAGAAAGCATACATTACTTGAATTTTTCTTAAAATTAAGTGTCATCATTATGAAGTCAAATGGCTATAAAGTCTAGCCAATACCTATAAAGGCCCTCAGGCAACTAATTTGTTTTTGGTCCCTTCTAAATTCTTTCTTGCCGATTCCTTTCCCCTCCATCAATCCTGTCTGTTCATTTTTGCATGTTTCTGGGGTCTTAACTCTGTTGCATGTAGTTTGGGCAACTCTAAGATTAAAGAAAAAAAGCTTCAGATGAGAAAGCGGAAGTATTTGAGTATAAGTTTGAATAAAGGAAAAATATTAATTATGGAATCACAAACCTTTATATTTAAATGAGAACACTTTCCAACTGTATACATAATGTCTGATATTTTATTGTGAGAGCTAAACAAATATTTTTTCAGTAGGTTTTGAAAACAGTGTCACGAATTACCATTAAATAGATTCTGTCACTTCCCAAACTCAATAAATCATCTATCTGAATGTACTCTGTAATTGTGAAGCATTTGTAAAAGAAAACTCTTTTGTTTCCTCTCTAAATAAAACATTGAGTTTTCTGGACTGAAAACGGAGGGCATATTGAAAATACAGTAGACATTTTTATTCTTCACAGAATAAAATCTAATTTGAAGACATCAACTTTCTTCTCTTCCCTAAATTGACAATCTAAAATAATTGTTCAACCAGGCAGAAGTAACAAGTTACCCTTGTCATACAATTTTTATTTTATTGTTTCATTAAATACAAATATTTTATTATGTTAATATTTAAGGAAGGTTGATTCTTTCTCCAATAAGAGGTTTTTTTTGTTTGTTTTTGTTTTTGTTTTTGTTTTCCTTGAGATAGAGTCTTGCTCTGTCACCTCAGCTGGAGTGTAATGGCTCAATCTTGGCTCACTGCAACCTCCACCTCCTGGGTTCAAGCGATTCTCCTTCCTCAGCCTCCCAAGTAGCTGGGACTGCAGGCACCCGCCACCACGTCCAGCTAATTTTTGTATTTTTACAAAAATTTCACCCTGTTGGCCAGGCTTGCCTCGAACTCCTGACCTCAAATGATCTGCCCGCCTTGGCCTCCCAAAGTGCTGGAATCACAGGTGTGAGCCACCACGCCTGGCCCCAATAAGAGTTATATGAAGACTTCTACATAGTGTATAATCATGCCCTAACTAGAAAACTCTTTTGTCACTTCCCCACACCTCCCATATTCTTGTTAACTCTTTCCATTTAGCCTAATCCTTTCTATAAGTAATTCTTTTTACTCCTCCAATATTTCTCTTGTGCTTTTGTTTTTCTCAAATGCACTTCTGATTTGCTAGAAGGCATATTTATTTCTAAATCAATCAGCCAATGAATGAAACAGTTATTAACCTAAATCTGACACAGCATATGGCCCAAATCAATTTTCTGTGCTCAAGAATTATCTTGGGTAATGGGTAGGCAAATTTTGGCAGTTTCAAAATAGAAAGGTCTGACACTTAACTGATTCCTCCTAGTTAAAATGTGGACACCAATATCAAATTCAAGCATGACACAAATCAGTACCATGTCTGGAACTTAGATGTTATTTATTCTTATTTTAAGGGACAGCATCTCACTATATTGCCCAGGCTGGAGTGCAGTTGCTATTCACAGGCATGATCATGGTGTACTATAGCCTCGAATTCCTGACTTCACACAATTCTTCTGCCTCAGCCTCCCAAGTGGCTGGAAATATAGGTCTGCCCAGCTGGAGGCTATTTGAATGCTTTCCTTGTTTGAATAAGCCCATTTAGTAACTCTCACTGATGTCTCCTGAAAGATACTACTTTTGCTTAGCTTTCTCATGTGGAGGGGAAAAAAAAAATTCATGCATTTCCCCTGCTGTCTCCTATTGAATGCAAAATGACTTCTGAAAAGAGTTAACATCTATGATGCTGTAACAGACATCATTTAGCAAATATAGTTTATGTTTTAAAGTCAGATCAGTTCTTGAGGATATGTCTTGAATTAAAAAGCACAAAATGTCTGGTTTTCATTGTATCCTTACAGTTGCAGAGACAGATAATACATGCATTATTTTCTTTTGCATGCATTTGTTTTGTTTACAAAAAGAACATTGGTCATCTAAATGTCTGTAGGCCATTTTCTTTTCTTTTTCTTTTTATCAATGACTTGTTAGGCATGACCCTATACTTTTTTACTTCCAGATAATGTACCCTCATTGTTTTTTTAAGGGAAAAGCATATGACAGTTTTGCATGAGCAATCAACCTTGTGAGGATCAAATGAAACATGTACAGGTTCACTGCAGCCCATGAAGGGATGTACAAATGGTAGCCTTACTATCCCATGTGAATGATTTACTTGGAGATTTTGGGGAAAAATGTGCGAAGTTTGACATGCTGTACACTTGTAATTGCACATGATGTGGTGGCAAGAGACTCGCTTTTTGGAATCCTTCAGACCTACTGCGTATCTTGTTTTTACCATATACTAACGATATGCTTTGGTTTACTTCATCATCTTTCTGAATCTGTTGTCTCATTCCCAAAATGGGCAAAAGATGCCTAACTCAGAAGATACTGTTAAAATGAAACAAATTCACTGTATGTCACAGAATCAGATTTCTAGAAGGCTTCCAATTTGTTGCTTTCTCCTTCTAAGTCCAGCCCCCTTCTGAACAGGTAAAATCCCTGGTTCATGAGATCCACCAAGGGATTGTGCACAGTAGCCAGGTAAAGGTCAGGGCCCACCTGGGGAGGGGGGCTCCGGCATTCATGTAACACTTAAAATAAATCACATGCTTAGAGAGCTGGGGCGCTATGGAGATAGGACTGGAGAATTCCCTGGAAATGTTCAGTTGATTGTAAACTTTGGGAGAGATTTTCTAAGTGCTACATTTTCAACATATTCCAATGGGTATAGTTGAGTATTTTGGGAAATCCAAGAGGGAGAAGGAAACCAAAATGTTTCACTCCAAAATATACTCCTTTGACATATTTCAAGATGGCTATTCAGAAAAGCGGGAAATACAAGAATAGCTGAAAAACTGTCTTTTGTGGGGGAGATTTGTATCTGTAGAGAAAAATCTTCATTGATGCAGCCAGGCTTTCTTTGAAGCCTTTCCTTGTCTGGATCTAGGGAAGATTAACTGAGAGTCTGACACTTTTAAAGGTCTAAAAGAAACATTCACCGTCTATTCTCTCTGAGGGCTGCTACCTGTGAGGTTTCATCTACACAACAAGACCACCTTTGCTAGACGGGCCTTTTCTCTCCCTGCCATAACCTGTTTCACCAAGATCCAAGCCCTTATTCTTTCTGTAACCTCAAGATGGTATATAAACTTCTGAACCCCATTGGAGGGTTGGGGTAATCCCTCTGTGGTTCTCCCCATGCATATTAATAAATTTATATGCCCTGGCTAAATGCAGTGGCTCACACCTGTAATCCCAGCACTTTGGGAGGCCCAGGTGGGCGGATCACTTGAGCCCAGGAGTTCAAGACCAGCCTCGATAAAATATGGTACAATCTCATGCCTACAGAAAATACAAAAATTAGCCAGGAATGGTGGTATGTGCCTGTAGTCCCAGCAGGTCGAGGCTGCAGGAAGCCATGATCACGCCACATAGGGCTTTAAAACAATGTATATCTGTTATCTCAGTTTCTGTGGGTCAGTAGTCTAGGCATGGCTTCACTGGGTTCTCTGGTCAGAGTCTCATGAAGTTGAAACCAAGTTTTTGGCCAGGCTGTGGTTCTTATCTGGAGCTTGGGTTCTCTTCTAGGCTCAGTGCTTTTTGGAAGGATTCAGTTCCTTGTGACTGTAGGAGTGAAGCCCTCAGCTCTTAGAGTCCACCCCTCTCTGTAGGCAGTGCATAACATTACTTTTTGTTTCTTTGAGGTCAGAAAGAGGGTCTCTGCTCCTTGGAGTCTCTTTAAAGGGGCACATCTGATTAGGTCAGACCCACCCAAGATAATCTCCATTTTGATTAAATTAATGTCAGTTCATCAGGAGCTTTGATTACATCTCACAATTTCTCCACCTTTGCCATGCTAAATAACATAATCATAGAAGTGACATCCTATCATGTTCAAGGTCCTGCCCATCTTCAACAGGAGGTGATTATACAGGGTATTTATACCAGGAGCAAGAATCCTGGGGGCTTTCTCAGAATTCTACCCCCCACACTAATCAAATTAGAATGTTTAATTCAAGCCAGGCACAGTGCCTGTAGTTCCAGCTTCTCGGAAGGCTGAGGCAAGAGGATTGCTTGAGCCCAAGAGTTCAAAGCTGCAGTTAGCTATGATCGCATATTTGAATAACCACTGCACTCCAACCTGGGCAACATAGTGAAACCCCATCACTAAAAAATAATAAGAAAGAAAAAATGGCATGTTTAATTTGATATAAAAGTGGGTAAACCTTTGCATGGCACATTTTATGTGAATTTTGTTACTTCTAATTGTAGTATAGTTAAAATGATACATTAGTCTAGGCTTAATTTCAAGCTATGCACAGAGTACTCTAGGTATTTTAATAGGATGCCAGAATCTTATTGCTTTCTGGAAATTCCTCTGTAAAGCCAACAGCTTTTGAATATTTTGTAGAAGACTACACTTGATTTGACCTGAGGGACTACTTAGTTAAGATACGGCCATGTCTGCCTCTAAGTACCTACTTTTTTCTCCATCTCTCTTGTTGGATTTTCGTGGTAAAAGGTCAATTATCTACTGCAAAGTTTTAGACAAGAGGAGTGCTTCTGAATCCATCAGTTTATCTTAAGCTATCCACAGTATATTTTTGCGATGTATCTCAATTTGATTTTTAATAATAGTAAAAGAAGGAGTGATAGCTATTTTATTGAATTTATATATCCAATCTCAAAAATATATATAAAAGAATAATGAAGTCTCTTGACATTCGTAAGAGCAGAAAACCCAATTTAAACAAAAAAGCAGGAGAAAAAGAACCTTTGGACTGTGTGGACAGATAAACACAGTAGAAAAGATGCAGGGGCCAGAAATCCACCCTGACACTCTCCGACTCACCAGTTATATGGCAGCTGAAGGTGAGGTGGAGGTCCATTGACAAGAGGAGACTATTTTAGGACTCTGTCTTTTTCTTGCCCCAAACTAAGGGGACAAGCAGAGTTATCACACATAATTTTAGAAAGAAAGAGGAAAAGTAACAAAAGGGAAGAAGAAGGTGGCTATTCTGAATGTAGTTTTGGTGCCAAAAAGAATGAAAGGAGCCCACAGGGAGATGAAGCAGAGTGGAGTGGTCGGGGGATGACATGGGTTGGGACCTAAAGCTCCCCAGAGCAGGACCCTTCCAACATTCTTAACTGCCACCTACAAGAAGACATACGTGACCAGGTGTAGTGGCTCACGCCTGTAATCCCTACACTTCGGCCAATCAAGATTGGTGGATCACTTGAGCCTCAGGAGTTGGAGACTAGCCTGGGCAACATGGTGAAACCTCATCTTTACAAAAAGTAGCTGGGCATGGTGGCACATGCCTGTAGTTCCAGCTATTCTGGAAGCTGAGGTGGGACAATCACCTGAGCCCTGGGGAGGTTGAGGCTGCAGTGAGTTGTGATCATGCCACTGTACTCTAGCCTGGGCAACAGTGAGATCCTGTCTCAAAAACACAAAGATACAAATTTTCCTTTCTGATCCAGTGTACATATATACATCTATATTTGTTAAGAGTGAAACAAGAGTTTTCCAAAAGAATACTTATACTATACACAATGTACTGTATTTTCTATTTTAATCTAGGTGGTATTTTAAAGCTGGTTGTGACTTATTGAATTGAATTCATGAGTCAATAATAGGTCATGGCTACAGTTTCACACACAATGACCCAGACAGCCTCGGAAGGCACAATCTTTGGAAATCTCCTTTCTGCATATGAACCACCATCATCTGCATTTCAGTAGCTCCTGAATGCATTAGTGGACTGTGTTTTGGGTATTAGTTCCAGGTACCCAGAAAAACTCCCTTCCGTAGCATACATAATTTGGTAGTGATGCTAGATAATGAAATTATGTTTATAGATAAACAATAGTCTATGTAAAACACTATATTATACACAGGCAGATTTTCCTAGGTTGTATTTTTTATTGAGACAGAAACATTTTTCGAGGGCAATGATGTTTGTAAATATCCTCTTTAATGGAATAACACAGAATGTTTGTATATGTTCTTCTAGAAGGCTGACATAGCCTGGATGCAGAATGGGTATATTGCAGCAAGACTTGAGCTTTGTAGAACTAGGATGATTTAACAGTTAAAAACAAAAACAAAACCTATGTCCACCATAATGTTGATTGTCTAAGAAAACAAAAAATACAACCATAAAATTTTATATACTTGCTATGAGTGGGTCATAAATTAGGCACCAAATTTTCTTGAAGTCAATGCAGAAAATTCAAGCCATTTACACAATTCACCTTATGTATAAAATAAACTCACAGCGTTTATGAGAAGCACAGCTATTTTTGATACTGAAATTACATAGTTTCTTCTGAAGTACCTGCTTCAGGAGAAGATTTCACTTCATGAGAATCAGGGCAAAACCATAGACCCCACAAAGACTCCAGCTTTCACAGAGCTAGTATTTTAGGCCATCTAGCAGGACCTCACCCTGTGTGGATGGTGCCACCTACAGCTTTGGCTGGGATAGGGGACTGGTGTAAGGACCTAGGGACCTGAGTAAGTAACAGGGGAGTTGAAGGTTGTTATAGGGAGGGGGCCAGAGGAGAGGCAAATGCTACATAAAGTATGTTATTGCAAATAAAAGTAGTGGACTAGATATATATATTGGCATATGGATAGATCTCACAAAACTAGTGGCGCATGGTACTATAGGTAGTTGCATAAGACTAGAAACAACCCAACTGTACTTCGCTATTCTCTGCAGTTGCAAAACAGAGTGAGGACTAACTACTTCTATATACCATTGGCAAGCTATCTCCAGAATATACTGTGAAGTGAAAGGCTAGGTAGAGCAAAGAATATTTTGTATACTTTTGTTTCTTTTGTCTGTCTTTCTTTCTTTTCTTTTCTTT
>NW_012116378.1:466025-478587 GCF_000951035.1 Colobus angolensis palliatus
TTATTCTGTTGCCCAGGCTGGAGTGCAGTGGCACAATCATGGCTCACTGCAGCCTCAGCCTCCCTGGGTTCAAGTGATCCTCCCACCTCTCAGCCTGCCAAGTAGCTGGGATTCCAGGCATGTGCCACGATGCCCAGCTAACTTTCGTATTTTTTGCAGAGATGGGGTTTCTCCATGTTGTCCAGGCTGGTCTCAGACTCATGGGCTCAGGCGGTCCTCCCACCTCTGCCTCCCAAAGTGCTAGGAATACAGGCATGAGGCACTGCACTCAACTTATTTTCAAAACAGGATATATACACAGACATTCATAGATGTTTAAAAATAATGGGATGACGGAATAAAAATTAAAAATAAAATAAAATATTACCTATGGGGAAGAGACAGGGATAAAAGTTAGTCTTCTCTGAATAAATATCATTTTATAGATTTCACTTTGGAACCAGGTAAATACTTTACATAGTTATAGGGCAAGATTAAATTTAAGAAGAACATTTTAAGAAATCAAAAGCAAGTGAAAAGAATCTGTGAATTGAGTTGATAACATAAGTATAATAAGTATAAAGAAAGGAAATGTTTCAAGTGAATTTGAAGCATGGCAATTTGAGTAAACATCCCTAGTGGAATATACCCTAAGGACAAAAGAACTGCAAAATATATTTAACCATTTTCAATATATATTGTTGTTGGTGGTGTTGATATATTATGTTGAGACTGGATGATTGATGGGATGGAAGCAAAAGAATACTTACATTGGTGCTGAGAGATATTGGAAAAATCGATACAGATGTAAGATCAATGAGGTTATATAAAAATCTTACAATCCTGAATTTGAATTGGAAGTATGAAATCATGATGTATTTTATCTTAAAAAATACATATTTCCTATCACTGCTTACTAAGAAGGCCTTAAAGAACAGTGAACAGCCCAGTAGTAATAAATACTGCTAGCTCCCAGATTTTGGATTTAAATACCATTTGCTACTAAAAGCAGCTTGGGTTTCTTGGAGCAATAACTGATCCTGGTCTGGAATAGGAAATGCACAAATGATCCTGGAATATCTTATTATACCAGAAAGCAAATTCACAATAACATAGGAAAACATCATTGGCCACCTTCGGGGGATGCTAGGGAAACAACTCATTATTTTGAAAACTGCTGAATAAAGGGAAAGACTCAACCATTTATTCTACCTTTCATACAAACTGTAATCAATGTAACAAAGAGTTGATGAGGGGGAGTTTTTCAGTTACTAAGTGAAAATGGAATGATAGAATTAGCATATCACTATTTCCCATCACCTGGTAACTTAATGTTTAAGCACTGAGCATCAACTGCTGCTAACATTACACACCACAGATATCCTCTGTGCTTCCAAATGGAAGTACTCGATACCACCAATGAAATATTCTCCCCTCACAAAGAAAAATTAACAGAAGACTAATCAAATCTCTCCGTATAACCACCAATTCCCAGAAAATACAGGATAAGAGGAACATGCTAAACAACACCATGGTATGAGATAAAATCCAGAAGATAGGCAAACCTACAGAACAAACCAAATAGATTTTCAACAAATATATGGAAAGAAAATTCTAGAAATCAAAAGAGATTCAAGAGACATATCAATCAGTTGCTATGTATCGCTCTTATTTGGATGCTGACTTACCCAAACAAAAACAACAAATCCATGAGACCACTGGGAGAAAATTGAACATGGACTGGGAATTTGGTAGTATTAAGAAATTGCTATCTTTTGGGGGTATGATAATTTCAATGTCATATGTTTTGGATATATATATTTAAAGACTTGATAAAATGATATGATATCTAAGCTTTGTGTCAAGTAATATAGGTAGGAGAGAAGTGTGTAGGGACATAGATGAAATAAGATTAGTCATGAGTTAATAATTGTCGAAACTGCATGATGGGCATATGGGAGTTCCGTGTACTCTTCTCTCATTGCATACTTGGTTTATATTTGCAGTTTTTCAAAGTCAAAAGTTATTTCTAAAACTACAGTATTGAATGAAAAAAATTATATATGTAAATATGTTATTTACATGATTAAGACAACATGTTCACAAACTATACATATTTATCAAGGACACATAAAAATAAAAGAATATATATGAAACAATGTTTCTCCAGGAGACAGAAAAATAAAATATGCATATATAGTCACATAAATGCATATGTATGATCATATACATATGCATATTTTATGAATTCATATATATTTACAATATAAACGGGAATATATTAATATGTATGCATATATGAATATGTTTATTATATACACTCTAAAAGAGAAAGTAAATACACATAGATGTACATAAATGTATATATGAGTATGTGTATCAGAGAGCCTTATGAGGATCAAATATGATTATGTTCTATGAATTGAGGAGTATTATTAAATCAATCTTTTGCACCCAAGGTCCAAATGAAAAGTGCTGTGTATATACAGAGAATTTCTTTTGCTACATCATTTGGCTTAGAAAATGGATACTCTTTAATAAATGGGTTGGAAAAGTGCTTTCAAAATTGAAGCTGCAAACAGTACTACAGTTTTTGCACTTGGCATGCTATTCTGAAATATTCAATAGCAGTATACCTCAGTGAATCCAAAATAAATCATTACACTCTTTCCTGGGAAAAATAATAGATATCATGCTCTTTTAAAAATATTCATAAGAGTTTTATTCTTCAAAGACCATTCTAACATCTTTAAGGTCATTATGATGTCAGTAGGATTTTTTTTTTTTTTTTTTTTACATTTTGGCTTGGTTATTTTCCATATTCAACACAGAACTTTATAATAATAAAATTTGTCTATCAATTTTATATACTTTAATTATGGTTAAAAGGATCTATGTGTTTGAGGCCTTTATCTACATACCTGCCACTTTCCAATGTGTAATTACACCTAATTACTTGCTTCTGTTAGAAAAGTATTTCTCCAAGTCCCAAAGTGTCTATTTAAGAAAGACATAAATATGTTTTCTTTTGATTCTAAGATTGACCTGTCACATATGTAAATAGTTAAGCTAGGATAACAAAAAGTCATAGATTCTCAGGTTAGGAGACATAAATCTCACTAACTTTGTATATTAGATATGTTGGTTGCGTCAATGACATTCTGACAATTGATTACATCTGGAAATATTTTATGGTAAATAGTAGATCAGAGTACTACTAGTTTTAAAAAGTGTTCTGGTGCCCAATGTATTTGGAAAATGCTGAACTGGGAGCATGAAAAAGCTTTCTTTACTTAGACACATAATGCTGATGAGCACTGTGATTCTCCAGAAAGGTAGAAAGTAAGGCAGAGTTTTCCAAACTTCTCTTCCTTGGAACAATTTCCTTTCACAGAGCTTTTGTTAGACTAGTGTTCAGCAAAACACAGTTTGGGAAATACTGGTCTATTGGTGCATGGATACTGCCAACAACAGCAGCATGAAGCCCATTAAATCTTTTTGTAGCTCTGATTCAGAACTTCCATTTTCTGAACCAGATGCAGAGGTTGGCAAATTTACAGAAAAAACATACGCCTATCTATAAAGATACACTATGAGCTTTCATATTAAAGAGATCTTATACAAAATATAAACTTGTTTCGAGAATTAATCAAGAAAAGGTACATTAACTTAAGCTATAGAATGTAAATGAAGATCTATGATTTGAATAATCTGACTTTATGGGAAAGTGAGAAGAGTCGATATCAACATAAGAAATAGAGAATATTTGAGTGTGCACATTTTAGGAATCCACTCTGTGAATTAAATGACAAATTTTCCCGTGAATAACTTGCAAAGAAGAGTCTGGGTTGTTAGTACTTACAAGCTGACCTAAGAAAGAAGAGTTCTGGGGAGACAATAACTAGATATTTCCCTTAGTGACACAAGCCAATCTGATGAAACTAGGCACACTTCTGGGTAGAAGCAATGACTTTTCTGTCTAATAATCAGGAAAATCTTATGTGCTTGGACATCCTCAGAAGACAGCTCATTTTGCTAGTTGTATCACTATTCTCCCAATTCTGCACATGAGAACCCTGAGAAAAGAGGGGAGAGCAGAAAGTTTTTCAAAGAAGTAGAAGTTGTGCCAAAAAAATCGACCTGGGCCTGGGAGGCAATCAGGTTCCTTCAGAAACTTTTACTCTCCTGGTAACTGTCCAAGGTGCTGACCCACCTCTGGGAGAAACTCATTATGAAGGATCAAGCCCCATTAGCTATCTGGGCCCTATTGGCTTCCTTCACCAGCCTAGATTTTGCTTCCCAAGACAGGCTTAGCTAGAGTTAGCTACTTCCCCAACCCATGTGTGGCCTGACTTGATTAAAACCTACATCTGCTGCCTGGCCCAACTAGACAAGACCTAACCTTGTTTATGGCAGTTATTGACTGCCATACTGCCAATTAGCTGCCCAGTTCTCTATCAGTTCCAAGAAGATTCTCATTCAATCATTCCACAGAAAGATGGAGAAAACATTGGAAATGAATGCTGTGCCTTAGTGACACCTTTTAGTGAGAACCAAGGGACAGTAGAGGGTGGAATTCTAAACTGGATGCCATCATGTTGGCATGTTGCCAGGCAATTGAGAAGCCAGAGAGTTGAGAAATACAGTTTCAGTAGAACCAGATATAATGCCAGACTAGAATTTTGCAGCTATGTAACTTTGAGCAAGCAAACTTTTCTGAACTCAGAGCTCAGAAAGCAGTAAGTTAGCATGCTGCAATGAATGGCATAGGGTGTGAAAGCACAATGTAGAGGTCTGGATTTGTACACTAATAAAAGAAGGCCCTCCTTATAACAATTTTAAGGATTTTAAAATCCCTCAAAATCATTTCATTTAAACTAACTTTTTTTTCCCCTTTCCTATAATGCCCAGATATCAATGAGATTCCTTCATCTTTAGTTAAGATACTTTTCAGACATCTCACACTTCAATAATAGCACAGAAGGGGAGTACAGCCCATGGGGCAAAATTTCATGTCAGGATATCTACATTAAGACACTAATGATGTCACAAATAAAAGTTAAGGTTTACATTTTCCCCTATTTTAGAATTAACAAGGATATATGTGGGAAATAAAAATGCATAGAAATATATTAAGTCCATACTTACACGTGAGCCTTCTAAAATGTCTGCAATGTATCTTTGATATTTTTAAGTACCCAAGTATGATTTACAACAAAAAGTCATTAAAATGGACATGATGCAATTAGAACTCCTGATCGTAGAGTCTTTCACCAAATGTCTGTTTACTTTTGTTATTTAGAATCCCTTCTATTCTTTGACAAATTAACCTATCCTTTGCCAACTTAATTTTAAGGTTGATGTTTGTTAATGCAAAAGGCATACCTGATCATCACAGAGAAGGTGGAAAATGCAGATTAAAAAAATTACTCATGTTTCTACAATCCATTGTTAATAGTTAAAGTATTTTTTGTTTAAACATTTTTGTAAACTAGTGGAATCATACTTTCTATATTCTTTTTATCCCTTGCCATTATGTCATAAACATTTTGTCATGATATTTCTGGTATGAAAGTAGCTATAGACAGTATGTACGTGAATAAGAGTAGCTGTGTTCCGTGAATAGGAGTAGTTATGTTCCAATGAGACTATTTATGAACACCGAAATTTAATATTTTTGTTCACATGCCATGAAATATTTCTCTCTCTCTACACCCCAACCCTTTAAAATTGGTAAAACCATTCTTAGATTTTTGGGCCAGACTGTAACAGGTGATGGGCTGTGGTTTGCTGACCCCTGCACTATAGTGACCAAAGCATGGCTTCTGGAGCCAGACTACTTGGGTTTGAATTGGATCTGCTGTTTGCTAGCTGTGTGTCCTTGGGCCGATTACTTGACATTTCTGTGCTTTGGTTTCTCATCTGTGACATGGGGAAGCACCATTCTGTGGCATTGTTGCAGGAGCGACTTAATTAGTGAAAGATACCTCATAAGTATTTAATAAATATTAACTGTTTTTATTATAGGTCTTATCATATTTACATGTAACCCCCACGGCAGCCATAACAGCCATATTTGTCAGGTATCAGTGTTTTAATAAGCTTTTTTTTTTTTTTTAAGAGAGAGTCTTGCTCTGTCACCCAGGCTGGAGTGCAGTGGCACAATCATAGCTCACTGAAGCCTCCTGGGATCAAGTGATCCTCCAATCTCAGCCTCCCAAAGTGCTGGGATTACAAGCATGAGTCACTCACCCAGCCTGGTACCAGTGTTTTAATGGAGGAGGACATGGTCAGTGCCAGGTAAAGCCTCAGCTGGACCCACCTCTATGGTGTTTGCTGGGTGGACTCATCTGCCACTTCTGCTTTTGAGGTAGCAAGATTGAGATGAATGGATCAAAATATACTGCCACATGGAAACACTATAGGGGGGAAAAAGTAACCCTTTGTATTCCCAACAGCAGCTATATTAACCAGGTACCTCTTATAGGTTGGCCTGGAATTTTGCCACCATTTTTAACATTATAGAAGAGTATATTCAGTGTTCCAATTTCTGGCTAATAAATAATTGGAAAACACGGGTCATAAGGACAAACTACGATAGTTTCCCATGGGCTACTAAGAGAACAGGAATAAAGACAGTTGGCAAGGCCAGGCATGGTGGCTCATACCTGTAATCCCAGCACTTTGGGAGGCCAAGGCAGGTGGATCATTTGAAGTGAGGAGTTCAAGACCAGCCTGGCCAACGTGGTGAAACCGGGTCTCTACTAAAAACACAAAGATTAGCCGGGTGTGGTGGCACATGCCTGTAAATCTCAGCTACTCGGGAGGCTGAGGCAGGAGAATCACTTCAATCATGGAGGTGGAGGTTGCAGTGAACAGAGATCACGTCACTGCACTCCACCCCTTGGCAACAGAGTGAGACTCCATCTCAAAAAAAAAAAAAAAAAAGAAAAAAGACAGTTGGTAAGAAAGAAAGTTCTCACGATTTGGGATATATTTCACTAATGATGGTTATCTCATAAAACTAAAATTCATTAGAAAGTGATATGCCAAAATTTGGACAACTCTTTCATTGACATTGAAACTGTAGCTCAAAATAACGGTTTTAAATGACACTGTTCTCCAGTCACTTTCTTTTCCAGCTGTTATTAGCAGTGGTTTTAAGTGAAACAACTAACTGTTGCACAATAAAATCCACTGACTAACTGATAATTAGAGTTTTCATTTTTACTTTCTAGATGAGCTGCTGGTTGGGACATGAGCTTGGTTTTCCCAAATTTCCCTTAAGCCATGGGCCTCCAAACTGGAAAGAATATTTTAACAAAGAGTTAGTTGGCCCATGCCTTGAAATGCAGAAAGATTACTTCATGCCATCTGCCCCTCCTCCTTGCCTGTCTTCTTGCAGTTCACTGTTAAACAACATTTTCTGGCTCTTTCTAAAATAAGCCAAAATATGGGATGCTGTAGATGAAACCAGTCTGCAGGCTCATTAAAATAGCACACAGAGCCCATCCCCCCATCCTGGCAACATGTGCTACACAATTTCCAAAAGAGTTATGCCCATTTGAATTAATTTTGGAAATCTCTGTTTTTCTTTTTGTACTTGGTTCATGGCAACTGCCCTAGGGCACCAACCATCCAGGGAAACTTTGATGCATCTTACACTTTGGTCCTGATGACAGGGAAGCATAAATGAGAAAAGCTCTTATTCTGCAGTTAATACAGAGCAAGCGGCTGAGTTTGAAGCAGCCATGGAGAACATTCTAGAACAGGGTTGTCTAATCTTTTGGCGTCCTTGGGTCACATTGGAAGAAGAAGAATTGTCTTGGGCCACACATAAAATATGCTAACACTAACAATAGCTGATGAGCTTAAAAAAAAAATCTCATGTTTAAAGAATGTTTACAAATTTGTGTTGGGCCGGATTCAAAGCCATCCTGGGCTGCATGTGGCCCACGGGTGGTGGGTTGGACAAGTTTCCTCTAGAATAAACAAAATTCTGCAATTCACTGCGCTAACAGAAGAGCCTTACCAGTTGTGGTTACAGGCTAGAAAGGTAGATAATTCAATAGGAGCAGAAATAAGTCTCCATGAACAGGGTGGGGCCTGAGAATCTGAAAGAAGCAATATTCTACCTAGTTCAAATATCTTAAACTTACACAGAAAGGGCATTTACACTGATACAGAAACAAAACTATGCAGAATCCAATCAAATGATTAACTTAGGTGGGGTTTGCAGTCTTTTTGTAGAAGATGAAAGGATTGGGTATTGTATATAATTCACCTCCAAAGACCTGGGCAGCATGATTGCACCCCTGTAAAGCTATGGGTTTACAAGTAGCAGCTAGGTACGTAGGGTTAGAGTAACCCATTCAGGTTCCTGAGAAGGACTTGATGAGTTCTTGACTGAAATCATTGATTGTTCAAAACCTACAGCATACTGAGAAGGCAAACCCCAGATTTCATGGGATCAAATGACAGTTGGTATGAGAAGAATCACCTTAGATGTCTACCATTCCAAGTATCAGAACCTAGTTAAAATCTCTAATTAAAAGTCATCTCAGTAACTGAGATTGCCTTTCACTTACCAAATGCCCAAACATCTTTCAACTCTGGGAAGCTTTAAAAATGATAACAGAAAAATAACCAAGACACTTAAAAACATTGTATCAGTGTTTCCTGGTTAAGGCATCTGCACAAACTTGGGTTGTATATGCTTGAATAGTTAAGAGAAATATAGCCTATTAAGACAATAGCTTGTGACTCCCAGATAAAGTATATAATTGAGTTGAGTGATCTTTTCAAGTTGAAATCTAAATAATTTATGTGGACATTTAGAAATTTAATAAAACAAAACTAGTTTTGTTTTACCATATTTAAAAGTTTGGTTTACAAGCATTGTAAAATGTATTTACAACCTGGAAAAGTTTTGTTAATTCAGACAATAGGTGTGCTTAAATAATAAATAATAATAGAAAAAATATATAGGCTAGTCGTTTTGGGAGGCTGAGGCGGGGGGTGGAGAATGGGGGGATGCAGCGGGGAATTGCTCGAGCTCAGGAGTTCAAGACGAGCCTGGGCAACGTGGTGATACCCAGTCTCTACAAAAAATACAAAAATTAGCCAGGCAGGTGGCATGCATCTGTAGTTCCAGCTACTCCAGAGGCTGAAGTGGGAGGATCACTTGAGCCCAGCAGGTCAAGGCTGCAGTGAACCATGATTTTGCCACTGCGTTCCAGCGTGGGCAACAAGGGGAGACCCTGTCTCAAAAAAAAAAAAAAAAAAAAGAAAGAAAAAAAGAAAAACATATTGTCAGAATACACATACACTTCATAAAAATGTTTTTAATTTTTGAAGGTATTTAATGATGTGTGTAAATTGGACCAATATTACTTAAAGGCCCCTAAAAACAGGTTGCTAAAATAGGCTGGACTCTTCTTAGAAACTGAAATTAAAAGCCAGAGAGCAATGAATTTGGAGTTTTTAACTTTAATGCATCAAATGATAAATATTTTAACAAAACAACCCCGAAGAGTCTTTTCTGTGAATAAAGCTGCCTTTTGGCACACAAAGACTTTGTATCAACATGTGAGAGGTGACAGGAATCCTATAAGGTGGCTCAGCCTGGGGAGAGTCCTTCTTAAACATTTTTATTAAAATTATTTTTTAGTAGCATGAATATATGGGCCAGGAATAGGGGGAGGGAAGTGAGGCCATTGCCTTGGATATAAAATTTAAGGGGGTATAAAAAGCTCAGTAATCTAGAGAGAGAATATATTTATGCAATATTTTTAAAAATCAAAACCAATGCAAAGAATCCACCATGAAGGAAATATGACAATTTTAAATGAAGATCAAATCTCACTCTGAACTTACATGACCCCCCTCACTTGCCTCATGCTAATTCTGGCTCTGGTTTGCAATGTTTTTTGTTTTTAACTTGTGTTCCTAGCATCTGTTTACAGAGGAATGAGGGCACAATGATTTTTTAGTTATAACTGTCATATTCACAAACATTTTGCCTTTTTCTCAGACATCAAATTCTCTCCCAAACAATCCTTCTTTCTGAAACACACAGAACTGTTCTGCTGTGTTAAATGTATTCACTCATCCAAACACTGGCCCTTTACTTTCCAGAGCTATTTTACCATATTATTAATATTTGGAGCAATGTTTGTTTGTTGGTCAAGGAGGTTTAAGAGGTTGTGGGTAGACAAGGAGAATTTTGATATTCTTAAAAGTCATTTCTTCTGTTAAGTTTCAATTATTGCTTTAAACTCTAAACTGTGTCTATATACATCTCTGTAAGTAATGACTAAAATTTGTGTCAGGATAAAAACCTTTTGTCCCCTGAGAATCAAGTAGACTTCTTTTTTTTTCCTTATAACAGGTGTTACACAATTTTTTTGTGGTTTCCTTTTTACCATGGCTGCCTGGAAGCTCAGTGCTGAATACAGAGTTCACTTAGAGGCACTATGCTAACCTACCATATTTACCTTCTGGAGCAATTAGATTTTATTCAATCCATTGTTATTTATTGGGTTGGAAATCATCTTAAGTCCTTCTTAGATAAATGCAGGATATAATCATATTTAAGTATACTACTGGCTCATTTTAACTTCTTTAGAATTTACTTATAAACCAGTTGTATTACATATATGATATATATATATTTTATGTTAGGCTCCTCTATAGTTCAAGGAGATCATACATTGTGGACCCAGAACAATGTTCTCTCTTCCCACAAAAGTCTCTCTGTCTTGAAGACGGGAGAATGGACTACATTTATTTAATGTTTACTAGGTACCAGGCAATGAGCTAAATCTTTACATACCTTGTATTCCTTTATCGTCACAGCTATACTCCAAGTCAGGGGTCTGCAAATTTTTTCCATAAAGGGCAAGATAATATTTTGGGCTTTGTGGGCTGTATGGTCTATGTTGTAACCGAACTGCCATTGTAATGCAAAAGCAGACATAGACAATATGTAAACAAATGGGTGTGGCTGTGTTCCAATGAAATTTTATTGACAAAAATAGGCTGCAAACTGTATTTGGCCTGTGGGCTATAGCTGCTGACTCCTACTCTCAGTGAAAGACAGTTTTACCCTTATTTGCAGTTGAAAAAACTAATTCCAAGGAAACTGAAGTTGGGGCAAAGTCCTATAAGCAGTAAGTATGGAGCTGACATTTGAACTTTGGTATTTGAACCTTATCTGATTCCAACAACCTTGCTCTTTCTATTGTGTCATGCTGACTTCAGGGGTCAAGTAGTTGAGATTCAGTTTCCTGGTCTACAAACAAAAAGATTCAAATTTGAATGGCCTTTATTATCTCCTCACTCAGGGGTTTTTAACATGCTTTGTGCCAGAGGCCCTATGTTAGTCTATTTTCGCTGCTGATAAAGACATACCTGAGAATAGGCAATTTACAAAAGATACAGGTTTATTGGACTTACAATCCCACGTGGCTGGGGAGGGCTCACAATAATGATGGAAGGTGAAAGGCACATCTCACACGGCAGACAAGAAAAGAGAGCTTGTGCTGGGAAACTCCCCTTTTTGCAACCATCAGATCTTGTGAGACTTATTCACTATCACAAGAACAGCACAGGAAAGACCTCCCCCCACGATTCAATTACCTCCCACCAGGTCTCTCCTATAACACATAGGAATTCAAGATGAGATTTGGGTGGGGACACAGCCAAACCATATCATTCTGCCCCTGGCCCCTCCAAATCTCATATCCTCACATTTCAAAACCAATCATGCCTTCCCAACAGTCCCCCAAAGTCTTAACTCATTTCAGTATTAAAAGTCCACAGTCCAAAGTCTCATCTGAGACAAAGCAAGTCCCTTCTGCCTATGAGCCTGTAAAATCAAAAGGAAGTTAGTTACTTCCTGGATACAACGGGGGTACAGGCATTGGGTAAATACATCTGTTCCAAATGGGAGAAATTGGCCCGAACAAACGGGCTACAGGCCTCATGCAAGTCTGAAATCCAGTGGGGCAGTCAAATCTTAAAGCTCCAAAATTATCTCTTTGACTGCATGTCTCACATCCAGGTCATGCTGATGCAAGAGGTAGGTTCCCATGGTCTTGGGCAGTTCTGACCCTGTGGATTTGCAGGGTACAGCCTCTCTCCCAGCTGCCTTCACAGGACAGTGTTGAGTGTCTGCGGCTTTTCCAGGTGCATGGTGCAAGCTGTAAGTGGATCTACCATTCTGGGATCTGAAGGACGGTGGCCCTCTTCTTACAGCTCACTAGGAGGTGCACCCGTAGGGACTCTTGGAGGCAGGTTCCAATCCCACATTTCCCTTCTGAACTGCCCTAGCAGAGGTTCTCCATAAGGGTCCCACCCCTGCAGCAAACTTCTGCCTGGGCATCCAGGTGTTTGCACATATCTTCTGAAATCTAGGCAGAGGTTCCCAAACCCCAATTCTTAACTTCTGTGTACTTGCAGGCTCAACACCACGTGGAAGCCAAGGCTTCCAATCCCACATTTCCCTTCTGAACTGCCCTAGCAGAGGTTCTCCATAAGGGTCCCACCCCTGCAGCAAACTTCTGCCTGGGCATCCAGGTGT
>NW_012116378.1:478637-494261 GCF_000951035.1 Colobus angolensis palliatus
AGGGTCCCACCCCTGCAGCAAACTTCTGCCTGGGCATCCAGGTGTTTGCACATATCTTCTGAAATCTAGGCAGAGGTTCCCAAACCCCAATTCTTGACTTCTGTGTACTTGCAGGCTCAACACCACGTGGAAGCCAAGGCTTGAGGCATGCACCCTTTGAAGCCACAGCCCAAGCTCTACATTGGCCCCTTTCAGCCACCGCTGGGGCAGTTGGGATGCAGGGCATCAAGTCCCTAGGCTGCACACAGCATGGGAATCCTGGGCCCGGCCCATGAAACCACCTTTTCCTCTTAGGCCTCCGGGCCTGTGATGGGAGGGGCTTCTGTGAAGACTCTGACATGCCCTGGAGACATTTTCCCCACTGTCTCAGGGATTAACATTCAGCTCCTTGTTACTTATGCAAATTTCTGCAGTGGGCTTGAATTTCTCCTCAGAAAATGGGATTTTCTTTTCTGTTGCATTGTCAGGCTGCAAATTTTCAAACTTTTATGCTCTGCTTCCCTTATAAAACTGAATGCCTTTAACAGCACTTAAATCACCTCTTAAATACTTCGCTGCTTAGAAATTTCTTCTGTCAGATACCCTAAACCATCTCTCTCAAGTTCAAAGTTCCACAAATCTCTAGAGCAGGGGCAAAATGCCAGCAGTCTCTTTGCTAAAACATAAGAAGAGTCACCTTTGCTCCAGTTCCCATCAAGTTCCTCATCTCAATCTGAGACGACTTCAGCCTGGATTTCACTGTCCATATCATTATCAGCATTTTGGTCAGAGCCATTCAACAAGTCTCTAGGGAGTTCCAAACTTTTCCACATTTTTCTGTCTTTTTCTGAGCCCTCCAAATTGTTCAAACCTCTGCCTGTTACCCAGTTCCAAAGTCACTTCCACATTTTCAGGTATCTTTTCAGCAGTGCCCCACTACTGGTACCAATTTACTGTATTAGTCCGTTTTCACACTGCTGATAAAGCCATACCTGAGACTGGGCAATTTACAAAAGAAAGAGGTTTATTGGACTTACAATTCCACGTGGCTGGGGAGGCCTCATGATCATGCTGGAAGCTGAAAGGCATGTCTCACGTGGTGGCAGACAAGAGAGCTTGTGCAGAGAAACTTCCCTTATAAAACCATCAGATCTCATGAGACTTATTCACTATCACAGGAACAGCACAGGAAAGACCTGCCCCCATGATTCAGTTACCTCCCACTGGGTCTCTCCTACAACACGTGGGAATTCAAGATGAGATTTGGGTGTGGACACTGCCAAACCATATCAGTTTCCTTTGATAGTCTAGCAAGGCCATGGGAACAACTTTTAAGAACAAAGTTTGTAAATGCATAAAATAAAATACACAGGATTACAAAGAAAATTTATTATACGAAAACATAGTTATCAAAATAATATTTTTAAAATGCTATCACAGGTTTCTCAACCTTAGCACACTTGACATTTTGGACTGGGTAATTATTTCTGCTGAAAAGCTCTCCTATGTACTGTAGGATATTTAGCAGCATCCCTTGCCTTTACCAACTAGATGCCAGCAAATTCCCTTCTCCAATTGTAACAATCCCAAATGTCTCCAGATGTTGTTAGGTGTGTGCTGTGGGGCAAAATGTCCCCTTATTGACAGCCACTGGGCTATAATAAATAGATGTACTCCTTCACTAACATGTTCAACAAGAAGGTGTAGTGGAGAGTCTAATAAGCACCAAATTTTTGAAGTAGTGGTGAGCATGAATGTTATATCTACACAAACTTTAATGTGATACAATATTTTTTTGTTGGTTCTCTTGGTAATCAAGTCACAGGTACTGCTAATGCTACTCTAGTCTATAGTTTATATTCCTTATTGAAGAAATCGCTCACTTACAGTCAGAGGTCAGTGAAAGTAATGTGAAATTCACCTCCCAGCCAACTTCATGGACTCTCTGAAGTCTATCCACAGAGTCCTTGGAGATCCACAAACCTCATGTTAGGAACTTCTCTTCTAGTTTAAACATATAATGAAGATATGAGGCTAAATTGGCCTCTACATAATTAATTTTAACAGACCATAGAGATCATCTAAATTTAATGTACTATTTTACAGCTGCTAAAATGTTGGCTCAGGTAGGGCAAGTGATTTCTTCAAGGTCATGCAATTGTTCAGCAGGAGGGTTGATACTTGAGCTGCCTTGTTTCCAGCGAAAACATCATTCCCTAGTGACCCATGCCTACTGCTTTTGTCATTTGTTTTTCTCACATACATTGTTGACCTTCCAAACACTGCAAGTTATTAGATACCAAATTCTTACTCAAAAAATGGGACTTGATCCTTTACCTCTGAATCTTAATTGATTGTATTTGAAGACTTTAAAGAACAGGAGACCAAGAACTAAATACAAAAACTATGAAGAAAGCATTAAGCTAAGAAATAGTGAGGAAAAGCAGGAGGGAGTGGTAAGAAGGTCCTATTTGACAGCTTCATTAGGGATCTGGAGGAGGGGAAGACAGCATGTTGGAGCTACCCGTGCATATTATTATTAAGTTGGAGCAAATGGAAGCATTAGAGAAGGGATAGATAATATAAAATCACCCAGGGAGATTATGAGCAGGGGTAGGAGGTAAATGAAATTTTGAATTGAAAGCTAGCTGACAGCCTAACGGTGTCAACAATAGTGATGTCAGCTAAGTCACCAATATTGAATGATACCTTAAGAACCTCGCCACCCATAATGTGGTGGTTCATGGATCAACAATATCAGTACTACCTGGAAGTTTATTAGAAATATGGAATCTCAAGCCCCACCCAGGCCTCAAAAATCAGAATTCACATTTTAACTAAATCTCCAGATGATGCACTTTAAAGTTTGAGAAGCACTGCCTCAGAAAATCTGATGTCCAAGAAACTTGAGGATTGCCAAGAGTTATGGTTGTGCCACTGGTAGAAAGTTAAAGGTAAGGTTAGTTGAGATATGAAAGGAGGGAACTTCTTGATTTGAGTTTCTGGGAAAATAAATCAATATTCCCATGTCCCTTACTAAAACTGAAGGGATGCTAAATGGCTTTGATGGCCAGACTTTGCATAACATTTTAAGACAAAGTGCTGAGAAATTGAATGAATTTCCACAGTGTTAATATGATTTGCACAAAGAATTAGTTTTGTTCTCCAAAGAAACTATTCTTTCTTGAAATTTGTTGAATCTGATGAAACAATAAATTGCCAATGAGAAATATCAAAGCCATGGATTACCATAAAAAACTAGGTTAATTTTCTAATTGCTCTCCTTGTTCTTTCCATTGTTATCTTAGCCCTCTGAGATTCTTATTACTTCCTTCTATCCGTTCTGTCCTCTCTCCCCAAAACTAACTTCCCTCTTGTATTTCCTTGGATGACTGCCAACATTATCCTTACATCCATCCACACATCTGCCCACCCACTGACTCGCCTACCTACCCATCCATGCACCATACATCCACCATTCATCTATTCATCCATCCATCCACCCACCTGTCAATCCAGTGAATACCAAACAAGTCCTAAGCACAATTAAAATGTTGATATTCTGAAGTCAACTAAGCTATGGTCCCTCTTTTAAGAGACTTCTAGTCTCCCGAGATAGAAATTTCAAGGAAAGTCTTGGCTATTTGATATCACTCCCTTATTTCTCACAACTCTTCCCTGGATCTGATAATCCTGTCAATACCAGCCCTAAACCATCTCCTGATTTTGAAATGTTCATCTCCATGGCCTTTAAAAAATATATATCCTCTTTTTTATTGTTGTCAATTCTCCTCGAAATATTATCTCTCCCTTCTTATCTAGTAACTCCAGTAGATTCTCAACCCTGCTTCTGCAGTTCCTTTGTAAGGTATGCATTTCACCATATTATTCCACTAATTAGAGATCTTCAGTGGCTCTCACTTCCTAAATGATAAAGCCCAAGCATCTTGGCATAGCATTCACTTTCCTTTTCTCTAGTGACTCTAATTCATGTTTCTAGATTTATTGCCTGCCATGATAATTCTCCATCCCTGACCATATCCAAGCATTCTAGTCATATTGTAATTCCATCATTCCTAGCATGTGTCACATTGCATCATATCCCTACATCTTTCATTTTGTTTTACACTTGGAAGGCTGTTTCTACTTACTTGATTTCTTAAGAACCATCTCTAGTGTCACCTCTTTTAAAAATGTAGTTAAGAAAACAAGAATGTCAAAGGAGGGGTCCAACAGAAGAAGTTCTACTGTCTGAGTGTTTGTGTGCCCCTAAAATTCATGTTGAAATCCTAAATTTCAAGGTGATGTATTAAGATGTGGGGCCTTTGGGAGGTAGCTAGGTCAAAAGGGCTCGACTCTCATAGGATTAGGGTCTTTATAAAAGAAATCTCTGAGAACTGGTATGCTCCCCTCAACCATATGAGGACCCATCTATAAGGTGTCATCTCTGAACCAGGAAATGGGCCCTCAACTGACACTGAATTTGCTGGTGCTCTGATCTTGAACTTCCCAGCCTCCTGAATAGACTAGAACACATACAGTTTGTTTTAAACTGTGAAATGGCATTCTGGTCAGGGGATCCTTCATGAAAAAAGGCATCTCTCTTTTCTATGCTCTCACTGGGTTTTAAATCTGCCTCTACTATAAGATTTTCCATGTTAAAGATTGGTTGGTCCATGTTCCCAAGCAGACTGTGAGTACCTTGAGAAGAAGAGCCACTAATTAATCCTAGTTTACCTCAATGACTAACATGTTGGATAATGGATAAATGTTTGTTGAGCAAAATAATTATGCATCTGCTAGGCAGCTTCTGAGTTGGCTCCCAATGATGCCTGTCTCTTAATAGTAACTACCTAGTGTATTCTCCTTCCCTTGAATAACTTGCTTCTAACTAATAGAATATGGCAACATTGAGGAGCTATCACTTCTATGATTAGATTGCAAAAATTATGATTTTCATCTTGCTACTTGCTAGCAAACTCTTTTTAGCCTTCTCAGCTTGTATGTTTTGATGAAGTAAGCAGTTATGCTGGGGAGGCCCACATGGCAAGAAACTGAAGGCCGCCTCAGGCCAGCTGCCAATGAGGAACGGAGACCCTTAGGCCAACGACCCTGGAAAAACCTAATCCCGCCAATAACCACTGAGTGAGCTTGGAAGCAGATCCTTCCCCAATCTTCAAATGAGATTCCAGGTCCGAGTCAGTCCTTTGATTGCAGCCTTGTGAGAGACTCTGGGGTAGAGGACCCACTTAGCCATGCCCAAATTTCTGACCCATGGGAGATAATAACTGTAAGTTTTTTTAGGCCACTAAGTTTTGAAGAAATTTGTTATGCAGCAATAGATAACTAACAGAATGAGAGAACCAGTCTGGGTAGGTTAGTGACTCAAGGGTATATCTGGATAATCTTGAATACCAGGTTAAATGTCAATACAAAGAAGGCTTTTTCAGGTGAGATTTATTTAATGACTCCTAACACTGGATTTTTACACAGAGTACATCTGTGCTACAAACAATACTCCCTTGGAACAAAGGTCAAGATGATTCAAAGAGGAGTCTTCCACTTAACCATGCTGTTATCTTTCTTTTCACTCTGGCAAGTGTTTTTAATATGAGGAGCCCAGTGCAGGCTGGGTTAGGTCATGGAGGCTTTGCAACTGCATCAGAAGTGAAAGAAATTACCAGACTGGGCAGGGCGCAGTGGCTCATGCCTGTAATCCCAGCACTTTGGGAGGCCAAGGTGGGTGGATCACAAGGTCAGGAGTTCAAGACCAGCCTGGCCAACATGGTGAAACCCTGTCTGTACTAAAAACACAAAAGTTAGCCGGGCATGGTGGCGGGCGCCTGTAGTCCCAGTTACTTGGGAGGCTGAGGCAGGACAATCGCTCGAACCCAGAAGGTGGAGGTTGCAGTGAGCTGAGATCGTACCACTGCACTCCAGCCTGGGTGACACAGCAAGACTGTCTCAAAAAATACATACATACATACATACATGCATACCAGACTGGCTACTGTAAGGAAGATAAGATACGTTAGCTCTGGCAGCTAGTACTTCCTAGGAGTTTTGTCTTATCTCTGATATCCTACTATAGAGTTCTTACATATTTTTGCTATGCTTATTTTGCCTTAACTAGATTATGTGCCTGGCACACGTTGAATATTTAGTTAATATTAGTTGAATGAATGGATGAATAAATGAATAGATGAACAAATTTTTGCTCCTTAAAATCAGGGTCACATTTTGGCTTCCTACTTCTCATGGTACTTAATACATCATTTGGCATATGGTAATTAATAAATTTCTATTATTTGGTTGATGGGTAATAATAGAGAAATTTTTAAATGCCAGAAGTGATTGCATGAGAGAACATTTCAATTTCCCCATTAAGCCAAAAAGACTTCTTATGCTTTAAAATTGCCTTGAAATGAAAATTCGAGAAGCTCTGTCTAACACCTTAGGAAAAATTCCAACAATGGCATCCCATCTCTGTAAGAAAGTTTCACTAGTAGGACTTAACACATGAAAGTAGCATAGGCATTGTCGTCATTGAGCTCCAGATAGGAACTAATGTTTACAAGGGAATTTTGAGGTATACTGACCCAGTGTAGATTACACTTTTGTCTACATCTGATTGCCATGCAGATGTCTAAAATGGGAGAAGGATATTTAGCCTGAGTGAAGGAGTTCTGAGAAATGCAAAGCAAAATCAACCAACCAACCAACAAAAAAACACTCAGATTCTAAAAGTGTGGTGATTTGGTTATGTTTCATAAAGAAGGAAGACAAAACAAAACGAAAAAACTGTCACTCAGATCTCTGCTGTTGGGTAAGGGCCAATTAATATTGCAAGTCTTAAACCCAAAGGATTAACAAGGATCATATATATTAACAGAAGCAGTGCCAATAAAATAAACAGAAATGTAAATTAACGAAGGGAAAAATGAGGCTAAATACCAAGCAACATGAGTGGAAACACCTCTAGTGAGTTCTCTAGGCGAGGACTCAGCCAAAAAGATGCTACTAACATTGTATTCTCCAGCAATTGAAAAATCAGTAACAGCTTTAATTAAACACCATGAGGAATGTGGGGCCTCCACAGTTACTCAAACATTTATCCCTCAAGAGGCATACCAACTATGAGTTTATAATCTCAAAGACACAATGATCAACTAAAGCCATTATTTTCTTTAGGAATTGCTTGACTATTTTTTTTCCAGGTTTCCATAATTGGGTTATATGATAACCCATGAAACTGGGTTGGATACAGCAGATTAAGACAGACTGTAGATAAGAAAAAACTTTTTTTTTTTTTTTTAAACTTGTAATTCTAGAGTTTAGACTCCTGGGAATTTTAAGACCAGCACTTAAAACTAAATATGTTGTGAAAGATTGAGAATTTAACAAGCACCACCTGTGAAGAGTTTCTCCTGTTGATATGTACACTGATGTATAAGACAACATTATTTTAAAGCATAAGAAATATTTTTAGCTTAGTAAAATATCTGACTATTTTCTCACGTGATAACTTCTGGAAGTTGAAAACCTTTGTTGTCACCTGTTAGCTATCTCTCTTGAAAACACACGAATTACAATTTCCAGGATGCTGTCAAAGGCACTTTTAATGCCCATTTGACCACCAGATGGCTACAGCTCATGCAAGAGGAAGATTTAGAGAATGTATTATAAAGGTTGGTATGGGAGGGAAAAGGGAAAAGGATCCAGAGGGAGGCGTGATGAGTGGAACTGACAGTAGGATTACTCTAAAGTCCTTTAGAAATGGAAATCTCTGGAGTCAGCAGTTTCTGCACTCCATCAACTGCTAACGACAGGATTTGCCCCAAGGGGCTCTTTATGACCGGAGAGACAAACCTATGCATATATTAAGAAGAATATCCTGGGAAAAGTTCTCATTATAGGCTCCTGTCACTTACTCTGGCTGCTCTAGATTTCAGGAGTGAACATCAGTACCGAAGGTGCTTAAAATTAAAATTCAGGGCAGATGATGGCTGATGTTAGACTGCACCCAGCTCTTGCTGTCGAGTGACACAGACAGACTATACTTTGATGAATTGGTCATACCAAGGGAACAAACCCACCAGGGGAGCCTGCAGAGGGCTATATGCTTGTGGGAACTGCTAATCAGTGCTGCTCCTGTGAGGAGGCACTTCGAAGGCCCTCAACTTTAAATTACCTCCCCTGTAGCACTCTCAGACTTGAGAAAAAAATTATAACAAAATGTTTCAGGAAGTAAAAAGAAATATTTTATCCAGAATATGAAGAACTCTTTCAACTTATTAAGTGGAAGATGAATGACCCAATTTAAAAGTAGGCAACAGATTTGAAATTAGCGATTTCTCCAGAAAAAGATACACAAATGGTCAATAGGCACATGAAAAGATTCTTAACATCATTAATCACAGGGGAAATACAAATCAAAACCACAATCAGATGCCACTTCACTCTCACTAGAATGGCTATAATCAGAAAGACAGATAACCACAAATATTGGCAAGGATATGGAGAAATCGGATTCACATATTGCTGGTAAGAATGTCAAATGGAAAACAATGGGCAGTTTCTTTCAAAAGAGTGACCGTATGATTCAGCAATTTTACTCCTAGGTATCTACTTAAGAAAAATAAAACAATATGTTCACATGCAAAGACTTGTACGTAAATGTTTAAGCAGTAGAAACAGTCACAAAAGACAGCTTTGCATGACCATTTCAAAATATGTCAAAGAAATATATTTTGGGGTGAAATAATTTTCCTTTAGGATCTGCTATCTGTCATGAGATGCTATGCCAGAGTCAGGTTGGAACATAAGCCATATTTTACCTGGTGAATAAAAAATCTGTTTAATGAGATGTTATGGTTTGTAGGGTGTGACTTAACGTTGCCTTGCATGGCCATAAGCCGTGTTTATAATTTGGTATCTTATTGCCACAAAGAGCCTGCTTTTTCAATCTTATGATCTCTATTTTAATCTTAATGCTGGTAAGTTGTGCCTAAACTTCAAAACAGAGTGTTTGTTTGTTTATAGGAATGCAGGTTGGCAGGTGGGCAGAAAAGTGACGAGTGGGGGTGGGGTAGTCTTTGGTACCAGAACTTTTACTATTAGAATCAGTTTTCTGGTTAAAGGCATTTTACCTTTAAGAAAATGCAAATACCCCCAGGAGGAGTAATACACAGTCTCCTCTGTCAGGCTGTAGCACAGGGGTGTCAAATCTTTTGGTTTCCTTGGGTCACATTGAAAGAAGGAGAATTGTCTTGGGCCACGTATTAAATACACTAACACTAATGACACCTGATGAGCTAAAAACAAAAAAAAAAATCACAAAACATTTCCCACAACGTTTTAAGAAAGTTTACGAATTTGTGTTAGGCCACATTCAAAGCCATCCTGGGGTGCATATGTGCCATGGATTGCGGGTTGGACAAGCTTGCTCTAGTGTGGCTTACTCTATCAGATCCATTTCTCAATGAAGGTTCTAATTGGAGAAGAATCAGTGCATCAAGGATATGATGTTGTAGGAAACAGGGGCTAAAAGAGGAGGCAGAATATCAAGGTCAAACATGATAAGCCTAAAATTTGCTATATCTAGAACTTCATATATTTCAGAGAGACAGGTAGCAAAAAAGGAGACTACACATCATCTTTTCCAAGACACCAGGCACACTGATGATACTTAACTTGAAGTCTGTTTGGAGAGCCTACTTCCTTACTTGTTCTCTTCCTTCTCTCCATCATCATCATCATATTAATGGTGACTAAAAACTAAGACTTGAGTGCTTCCTATTCTTAGCACTTCATATGAATAAGTCATTTAACCCTTGTTAAACAAAAATTATAGGAGGCCATTGTTTTGGACTGAGCTCCTGCAGTAGGCCCCAACAGACCAGACTAAACCAAAATGAAGTCACTCATGCTAAATGTCACATAATCAAACTGAAGTTTTAAGGAAGGAGATAGATTCCAAAATAGACCAGTTCTTCCTGAAAACAGGAGATTCCAGTCCATCTGAGTCAGCCTAATAAGGAAGTCCCCTTTGCTTTAACCCTCCCATAAAAGTAACCTGAGGGTAACCAATCAGTTTTTAGAATTTTTTTTTCTTTTATTATTGAGACAGGGTCTCACTCTGTCACACAGGCTGGGGTTCAGGGGCACAATCATAGCTTACTACAGTCTCCAACTCTGGGGCTCAAGTAATCCTCTTGCCTCAGCCTCCTGAGTAGCTGGGACTACAGATGCATGCCACCAAGCCCGCCTAATTTTTAAACTTTTTGAGAGATGGTGGTCTCACTATGTTGCCCAGGCTGGTCTTGATCTCCTGGCCTCAAGAGATCCTCCAACCTTGACTTCCCAAAGTGCTGAGATTACAGGCATGAGCTACCAGGCCCAGCAGGTTTTCCTCCCCCCGCCAATTGTTCTGTTTCCTTGTCATCACCTTACAAAATGCACTGTTCTGTCATTGACCAATGGAGCTCTCATTCCATTTTGTAGAATGGAGGCTGCCTAGTTTCATGAATTGCAAATAAAAGTCAATTAGATCTATAACTAACTTTGTTTTAATTTTGTCTTTTGACACCCTCTTACGATTCAGTGGAGTAAGTACAATTATGCTCATTTTGCAGACGAATAAAGCAAAGTACAGAAAGGCAGCATGCCCACCCTCACATGGCTGGAAAGTGATATAGAAGATCCAGCCCCAGGGAGCCTCACTCTAGACTTCACACCCCTAACCACCAGGCTTTCCTGCAGCTTAGCTTTTATTTAGAAAATAATAAAAACCCTCCACCTTAACATTATTTAGAGGTCACTTTCCTATAAATGCAACTATCTGGAATACAACAATCAAGCACTGGAAAAGATATGGGGAATTCAAACCAAAAGAATGTTTGAGTGTTAAGGAGACAGCATACAGCCTGAGCACCAAACCTTAGGCTAATGTTTCATGAGAGCCCATGAGGCCCTCACTTACAGCCTGTTAACTTTTATCTTATAAATAATTCTAACAACCTCAGTTTGTTGTTACCTGGTTGGTAGGAGGTTATAAACTACAAATTAAAAGGAAATCAGGCAGTAGGGTATCTTATGAAGGGGCTGCTATTAGAAGGCACATTTAAAGCTAAAAGCTATGTCAAGGGGACAGTTTAACATATGGCAGTCCTAAATTTTAGAAAATTGAAAGAAAAATAAAACAACAAAATCCCTGGAGAAAACAGGTAAAGTAAACAGCAAAAGCATTATGGACCCACACAGAGAAAGAGTCAGAGCTTCCTCCTTAACCTTGAGTGGGCCTCACAATGATGGCTTAAGAGAGCATAGAAGGAAGCAATTGTGAAACAGGCATTAGAAAATCAATTGCTGGCCGGGCGCGGTGGCTCATGCCTGGAATCCCAGCACTTTGGGAGGCTGAGGTGGGCAGATCACCTGAGGTCAGGAGTTACAGATGATTCTGGTCAACATGGTGAAACCCTGTCTCTACTAAAAATACAAAAATTAGCAAGGCTTGGTGGTGCATGCCTGTAGTCTCAGTTACCTGGGAGGCTGAGGTGGGAGAATCGCTTGAATTAGGGAGGCATAGGTTGCAGTGAGCTGAGATTGTGCCACTGTACTCCAGCCTGGGTGACAGAGTGAGACTGTCTCAAAAAAGAAAAAAAGGAAAAGGAGAAGAAAATCAATTGCCATTAAAGCAATTGCTATAATAAAGTTCTAGAGTGTATAAATTGTAACCTTCCAGAATTAGGACAATTTAGTTTTGTAAGGAACTAGACAAGTAAGTCCTCTATTCAATACATGCATTAGTGTCAACAGAGGTGAATTCTACGTGGTCCTTCAAAGCCCTGTCCCTTAAATGGCTTTTTGACCTTGTTTGGAAAGTCCACCTGGTGAACAGCAACTCAAGTGCACTGCCACCCAATCAGATGTGTCATTTATCATGAACCACCTCAGACCCCGGCCAGTGCAAATGGCTATGCAGGGGTCTTGTCCAAGGAGCCAAATGGGGATTGAAATCTAGTCTTCTCACAGAACCTTGAAACTTAGCACAAAGATGCCACCGACTGGGACAAAATGGCCCAAAAGGGGTGCCTTCTGTAAGTGCACCACAGGCTAGTTTGAGGCTCAGAATTTTTTTTTTTTTTTGAAGAAGTAACCAGGTAGGTCATAAAGAGCAAACAAATAAAGTCATTAGATGTGCTAAAGATATTTGAACTAAAATCCAAAGGCTGCCAAAATACATTTAACCAAATAATTCCACAGTTTTCCAGTTTTCCATTTTCATTTTAAAACATATCATTGCCCTCATATAGCCCCATGTGTATTCCAATTAATTCTACTTTTTCCCAAGCCAGTTTTTTTTCATCTTCCTTCAGAAATCCAACCAAACCTGCTCCTTATAGGAATTTAAAAGCTTCCTTGACTTTATTCTCCCTGTTCTCTTTCTTGTTCAGCTCTACCTCCTATCTCTCTCTCCCCAGGGTCACCCTATGATTCTGAAGATCTTTAAACCCACATTTTGAATACTTGCTTTAATCATTTACATAATAGAACTCTGTCCAATGACTGGAAAATAAAGCCTTTAAGAAATATATCATTCTGAAGACAGTTCCAGTCTACTAAATATTTAAGCTAGGAAAAAAGTCACTGCTAAAGGTGAACAAAAATAGAAGAACAGTTGCTTAGCCACATGACAGAGTTTTAACCTAACTATAAATTGTACCTATGGAGTTGAAGTCATGTCTTTAATTTCCAATAATGGTGGAGGAGAAGAATTAATATTTAACAGTATATTATCTTGTATATCCCAAGTGTTCTATGATAACAAACATATTGTGACAATCCAGTGCAAATGGGGAAAGGAGAAGAGATTGCACGACCTTCCAAATGCCTTGTTACTAGTCAGGTTGAGGATTCTGAGCAAACACACCAGCTGAGGGTGGTCTCATTATAGGTATTACAGGAGGATTGAAGGTAACCCAGGTAAAATTATGAAGAAAAATAATCACCAAGCTAAAAACGCATTTGGATATATTCTGTAGAACAGGAGTCTGCAAACTATAGCCTGTGGGCCAAATCCTATCAGCCACCTATGAGCTAAGAATGATTTTTACATATTTTAGTGGTTAAAGAATATTTCATGATACCTGAAAATTATATAAAATTCAAATTTCAGTGTCTGTAAAGTTTTATTGGAGCACAGCCATGCTCATTCATTTAGCATCTCTGGTTGCTTTCATTACACAATGGCAGAGTTGAGTAGTTGTAATAGAGACAATATGACCCACAGAGCCTGAAATATTTACTATGTGGTCTTTCACAGGGAAAGTTTGCTGATTCCTGGTCCCATTAGAAAACCATCTCTTCCCCAAGTGGTCTGGTGGGATCAATTCCATTTCCATTTTAGAGGCAGGCCCTACTTGGCTTAAGCCAACCCACACCTCCCATCTCCCCTGCCCAGAGTAATTGGTTCAGTTTTGGGTGTATGGCTTCCACCAGTCCAATCAGTGAGTAGCACAGCTGATTCTGAGAATGCTGGGACACAGGTTCTCTTTCTCTTCTGAATGGCCAATGTGAAGATGGAAAGGGATGCAGATATCAGGATTGAAACTCAAGGAGTAAGGCAAAGTGAAGAGATCTCAGAGAGATGAAACAGAGTCCTGATGCCTCTGGGACGTTCTTTAAACTACTTCTTCTGAAAATGGCCCTGGCATGCACTTTGTGTATTACTATTATTATTATTTACTATGGGGAAAAAACACTTGTAGTTTTAGCCATTTTAAAGTGTAAAGTTCAGGAGTGTTAAGTGCATTCACGTTGTTGCACAACAGATCTCCAGAACTTTTTCACTTTGCAAAAGTGAAAATTTATACCCATTAAACAACTGTCCTTCGTCTGCTTCCCTCAGCTCCTGGTAACCACCATTCTGTTTTCATATCTATGAATGACTACTTTAGATACCTTATATGAGTGGAATCTACAGTATTTGTCCTTTGGAACTGGCTTATTTTACTTAGCATAATGTCATCAAGGTTCATCCTTGTTGTAGCATGTAACAGTATATCCATAGTTTTCCACTATATGTAAAGACCACATTTTGTTTATTCATCTGCCAATGGACATCTGAGTTGCTTCTACCTCTTGGCTATTGTGAATAACACTCCTATGAACAAGAGTATGCAGATACCTCTTTGAAACCTTGCTTTCAATTGTTTTGGATATATACACACTAGTGGGATTGTTGGATTCTATAGTAGCTATATTTTTAATTTTTTGAGGACTTGCCATACTGTTTTCCACATTAGTTATACCACTTTACCTTCCCACCAACAGTGCATGAGGGTCCAATTTCTCCACATTCTTGCCAACACTAGTTATTTCCTCTTTTTGTGAGAGTAGCTATCTTAATGTATGTGATATCTTAATGTAGTTTTGGTTTGCATTTCCCTGATGAATAGTGATGTTGACCATCCTTTCACATGCTTGTTGGTCATTTGTTTATCATCTTTGGAGAAATGTTTATTCAAGTTCCTTGCCCATTTTTAAATTGAGTTGTTTGACATTTTGCTGTTGAGTTGTAGATGTTCTTTATATATTCTGAATATTAACCTCATATCAGATATATGATTTGCAAATATTTCCTCCCATTCCATAGGTTGCCTGATTTTCTTTCTGTTGATCATGTTTTATGATGCACGAAAGGTTTGAAATTTAATGTAGTCCCATTTGTCTATTTTTACCTCTGTTGCCTTATATTAGGCTTTTGGTGTCATATCCAAGAAATCATTGTCAAATCCAATATCATAAAGCTTTCCCCCATGGTCTCTTTTAAGACTTTTTCAGTTTGGCAGCCTTGTCAAAGATCATTTATCATGTATGTGAAGGTATATTTCTGGTCTCTCTATTGTATTCTGCTGGACTCTATGTCTGTCTTTATGCCACTATCACATTGTTTCGATTATCAAAGCTTTTATAATATTTTTTGAAATCAGAAAATGTGAATCCTCCAACTTTGCTCTTCTTTTAAAAAATTGATTTGATTATTCAGGGTTCCTTAAGCTGTCATACAAAAATTTGGATAATGTTTTCCTCTTACTGGAAAAAAATTTCATTGTTGTTTTTATAGGAATTGTGTTGAATTTGTAGACTGCTTTGGGCAATATTGACATTTAACAATGTTAAGTCTTCCAATCCATTAGTATGGGATATCTTTCCATTTATTTTTGTCGTCTTGACTTTCTTTCAGCAATGTTTTATAGTTTTCAGTGTATAAATCTTTCATCTCCTTGGTTAGGTTTATTCTGAAGTATTTTATTTTAGTGCTATTGTAAATGGAATTATTTTCTTAATTTCCTTTTTGATTATTCCTTTTTAGATGCAACTGATTTTTCTGTGTCCTGTAACTTTGCTGAATTTGTTTTAGCAGTTTGTGTGTGTGTGTGTGTGTGTGTGTGTGCGCACATGTAATTTTTAGTGTTTTCTACATATAAACCCATGTCATCTGTGAATAGAGATAATTTTAGCTCTTCCTTTCCAATTTGGATGTTTTTGATTTTTCTGTGTCCTGTAACTTTGCTGAATTTGTTTTAGCAGTTTGTGTGTGTGTGTGTGTGTGTGTGTGTGCGCGCATGTAATTTTTAGTGT
>NW_012116378.1:494406-516139 GCF_000951035.1 Colobus angolensis palliatus
TAGTAGAGATGGGGTTTTTCACCATATTGGCCAGGCTGGGACCACTACTGATTTTTATGTGTTGATTTCTGTGTCCTGTAACTTTGCTGAATTTGTTTTAGCAGTTTGTGTGTGTGTGTGTGTGTGTGTGTGTGCGCGCATGTAATTTTTAGTGTTTTCTACATATAAACCCATGTCATCTGTGAATAGAGATAATTTTAGCTCTTCCTTTCCAATTTGGATGTTTTTTTTCTCCCTTGCCTAATTGCTCTGGCTAGGACTTCCAATGCTATGTTGAATAAAAGTGGTGAAAGTGGGTGTCCTTGCTGCCTTCCTAATCCTAGAGGAAAAACTCAGTTTTTCAGCATTGAGTGTAATGTTAACTTTGGGCTTTTTATAGATAGCCTTTATTATTTTGAGGTAGTTTCCTTCTATTAGTTTGCTGAGTGTTTTTTCTTTTATTATGAAAGGTTGTTGAATCTTAACAAATGCTTTTTCTGCATTAATGTGCTGTTGAATTCGGTATTACTAGTATTTTCTTGAGGATTTGTGCATCAATGTTCATCAGTGTTATTGGGCTCCAGTTTTATTTTCTTATAATGTCTGTCTGACTTTGGTATCAGCCAAAGGTTTTTTCCACGAATCTGTGTAACCTGGGGATCAGGAGAGTCCCCTCTTGAGCCCATGCCACCAGGACCTTGGGTCCTAAGCACAGAGCTGTGCAGATTCTTGGCAGCCACTCAGCTGGAGACTGCCTAAGACTACCAGTTTACGAGGGGTGGGGAGAGGTGGTGGCTATCATGTCTGTGGTTGCCTACTGCCTAAGACTATTGAGCTCCCACGGAGATGGGCAGCGGCCATCACTGTGGCTGCCTGCTGCCTAAGATGACTGATCTCCCAGGGGGAGGGGTGGCCAACATCACCACAGCTCCAGTCTGCTGGTGCTGGGGAGACGGGATGGTTTGGACCCAGGAGGAATACCCCATAGCCCACATAGCAGCTGTGGCAGATCATGGCCAGACTGCCTCTTTAGGCCAGACTCTGACCCATCTCTCCTCACTGGACGGGGCCTCCCTGCAGGAATTTTAGCAACCTCAGCTAGGGGTTTAAGGACAGAACTCAAATCTCCCTGGAAAAGAGCCCCTGGTGGGAGGGGAGGCCACAGTCTCCATGGATCAGCAGACTTAGTCTTTCCGCCTGCTGGCTCTGAGGAATCCAGGCACTCCAGATTAGTGGGAATCCCCCCATTGCAGCACACCCGCTCTGCCAAAGGGCAGCCAGAGTGCTTTGTTAAGCGGGTCCTGGATCCTGTGCCTCCTGACTGGATGAGAACCCCCAACAGGGGTCACCAGACACCTTATTCAGGGGCATTCCTGCTGGCATCATGTTGGTGCCCCTCTGGGACAGAGATCCCAGAGGAAGGAGCAGGCAGCCATCTTTGCTGTTCTGCAGCTTCCACTGGTGATACCTCCAGGTGTGGGAGGGACCCAGGCAAATAGGGTCTGGAGTGGATTCCCAGGGCAACCCTACAGAAAAGGGGCCTGACAGTTAAAAGAAGGGCCTGACAGTTAAAAGCAAACAGAAAGCAACAACAACAGCATCAACAAAAAAGTCCCTTACAAAAACCCCATGCAAAGGTCAGCAGCCTCAAAGATTGAAGCTAGATAAACTCATGAAGATAAGAATGAATCAACAAAAAAACACTGAAAGCTCAAAAAGCCAGAGTGCCTCTTCTCCAAATGATCGGAACACCTCTCCAGCAAGGGGACAGAACTGGGCAGGGGCTGAGATGGATGAATTCACAGAAGTAGGCTTCAGAAGGTGGGTAATAACGAACCTTGCAGAGCTAAAGGAACATGTTCTAACCCAATACCAAGAAGCTAAGAATCATGATAAAACATTACAGGAGCCAGTAACCAGAATAACCAATTTAGAGAGGAACATGAATGACCTGATGGAGCTGAAAAACACAACACAAGAACTTCACAATGCAACCACAAGTATCAATAGCCAAATAGACCAAGCAGAGGAAAGAATTTCAGAGCATGAAGACTATCTTGCTGAAATAAGACAGGTCGACAAGATTAGGAAAAAAAAAAAAAAATGAAAAGGAATGAATAAAACCTCTGAGCACTATGGGATTATGTAAAAAGACTGAACCTATGACTGATTGAGTACCTGAAAAAGATGGGGGGAATGGAACCAAGTTGGAAAACATACTTCAGGATATCATCCAGGAGAACTTCCCCAACCTAGCAAGACAGGCCAACATTCAAATTCAGTAAATCTAGAGAACCCCAGTAAGATACTCCATGAGAAGATAAACCCCAAGACACATAATCATCAGATTCTCCAAGATCAAAATGAAGGAAAAAATGTTAAGGACAGTCAGAAAGGCCAGGTCACTTACATAGGGAAGCTCATCAGAATAACAACAGATCTCTCAGCAGGAACCCTGCAAGCCAGAAGAGACTGGGGGCCAATATTCAACATTCTTAAAGAAAAGAATTTCCAACCCAGAATTTCATATCTGGCCAAACTAAGCTTCATAAGTGAAGGAGAAATGAAATCCTTTTCAGATAAGCAAATGCTGAGGGAATTCGTCACCACCAGGCCTGCCTTGCAAGAGTTCCTGAAAGAAGCACTAAATATGGAAAGGAAAAACCATCACAAGCCACTACAAAAACACACTGAAATACAAAGACCAATGACACTATGAAGCAACTACATCAACAAGTCTGCAAAATAACCAGCTAGCATCACGATGACAGTATTAAATTCACACATAACAATATTAACCTCAAATGTAAATGGCCTAAATGCTCCAATTAAAAGACACAGAATGTCAAGTTGGATAGAGTCAAGACCCATCAGTTTGCAATATTCAAGAGACCCATCTCACATGCAAAGACACACATAGGCTCAAAATAAAGGAATGGAAGAAAATTTACCAAGCAAATAGCAGAAAAAAGCAGGGGTTGCAATTCTAATTTCTGACAAAACAGACTTCAAACCAACAAAGATAAAAAAAGACAAAGGAGGGCATTATATAATGGTAAAGGGGTCAATTCAACAATGGGAGAAGTCTCCCACTACTGACCCCACCGTCAATATTAGACAGATCATCGAGACAGAAAATTAACAAGGATATTCAGGACTTGAACTCAGCTCTGGATCAAGTGGACCTAATAGATATCTACAGAACTCTCTACTCAAAAATAACAATATACATTCTTTTCAGTGCCACATGGCACTTACTCTAGAATAGATCACGTAAAGGGAAGTAAAACACTCCTCAGGAAATGCAAAACAACTGAAATCATAGCACCCTCTCAGGTCACAGTGCCATCAAACTGGGACTCAAGATTAAGAAACTCACTCAAAACTACACAATTACATGAAAATCGAACAACCTGCTCCTGAATGACTCCTGAAAAAATAAAGAAATTAAGGCAGAAATCAAGAAATTCTTTGAAACGAATGAGAAAAAAGAAACAACATACCAGAATCTCTGGGATGCAGCTAAAGCAGTGCTAAGTGAGAAATTTCTAGCACTAAATGTCCACATCAAAAAGCTAGAAAGATCTCAAATTGACTCCCTAACATCACAAATAAAATTACTAGAGAACCAAGAGCAAAGAAACCCCAAAGTTAGCAGAAGACAAGAAATAACCAAGATCAGAGCAGAACTGAAGGAGATAGAGACGTGAAAGCACGTTTTTAAAAATCAATGAATTCAGGAGTTGGTTTTTTGAAAAAATTAATAAAATAGACTGCTAGCTAGACTAATAATAAAAGAGAAGAATCAGATAAACACAATAAAAATAATAAAGGGGATATCATCACTGACCCCCAAAAATACAAACAACCATCAGAGCATACTATAAATGCCTCTGTGCAAATAAACTAGAAAATCTAGACGAAATGGAAAAATTCCTGGACATATACACCCTCCCAAGACTGAATTAGGAAGAAACTGAATCCCTGAATAGACCAACAACAAGTTCTGAAATTGAGGCAGTAATAAATAGCCTACCAACCAAAAAATAAAAAAATAAAAAAAATAAAAAAGCCCAGGGCCAGATGGATTTACAGCTGAATTCTTCCCGAGGTACAAAGGGGAGCTAGTGTTATTTCTTCTGAAATTTGCAAACAGTTGAAAAGGAGGGACTCCTCCCTTACTCATTTTATGAGACCAGTGTCCTCCTGATACCAAAACCTGGCAGAGATAAAACAGAAAAGAAAAACTTCAGGCCAGTATCCCTGATGAACATTGATGTAAAAATCCTCAATAATATACTGGCAAACCAAATCCCAGCAGCACATCAAAAAGCTTATCCACCACAATTAAGTTGGCTTAATCCCCAGGATGCAAGGCTAGTTCAACATATGCAAATCAATGAACATAATTTATCACATAAACTGAACTAAAGACAAAAACCACTCGATTATCTCAATAGACATGGAAAAGGCCTTCGATAAATTCAACATCTCTTCATGTTAAAAACTCTCAAACTAGGTATTGATGGAACATATCTCAAAATAATAAGAGCCATTTATGACAAACCTACAGCCAATATCACACTGAATGGGCCAAAGCTGGACGCATTCCCCTTGAAAACTGGCACAAGACAAGGATGCCCTCTCTCACCACTCCTTTTCAACATAGTATTGGAAGTTCTGGCCAGGGCAATCAGGCAAGAGAAAGAAATAAAGGGTATTCAAATAGGAAGAAAGGAAGTCAAACTGTCTCTGTTTGTAGATGACATGATCCCATATCTAGAAAACCCCATCATCTCAGCCCCAAAGCTTCTTAAGCTGATAAGCAACTTCATCAAAATCTCAGGATACAAAATCAATGTGCAAAAATAACAAGCATTCCTATATACCAACAATAGACAAGCAGAGAGCCAAATCATGAGTGAACTCCCATTCACGATTGCTACAAAGAGAATAAAACACCTAGGAATACAGCTAACAAGGGAAGTGAAGGACCTCTTCAAGGAGAACTAGAAATCACTGCTCAAAGAAATCAGAGAGGACACACACAAATGGAGAAACATTTCATGCTCATGGATAGGAAGAATCAATACCATGAAAATGGCCATACTGCCCAAAGTAATTTATATATTCAGTGCTATTCTCATTGAACTGCCACTGACATTCTTCACAGAATTAGCAAAAACCACCTTAAAATTCATATGGAGCCAAAAACGAGCTCATATAGCCATGACAATCCTAAGCAAAAAGAACAAAGCTCGAGGTATCACTCTACCAGACTTCAAACTATATTGTAAGGCTACAGCAACCAAAACAGCATGGTACTGTACAAAAACAGACATATAGACCAATGGAACAGAATAGATATCTCAGAAATATGACTGCACATTTACAATTATCTGATCTTTGACAAACCTGACAAAAACAAGCAATGGGGAAAGAATTCCCTATTTAATAAACGGTGCTGGGAGAACTGGCTAGCCATATATAGAAAATTGAAACTGGACCCCTTCCTTATATCTTATACAAAAATTAACTCCAGATGGATTAGAGACTTAAATGTAAAACACAAAACTATAAAATCCCTAGAAGAGAATCTAGGCAATACCATTCAGGATGTAGGCACAGGCAAAGATTTCATGATTAAAACATCAAAAGCAATTGCAACAGAAACAAAAATTGACAAATAGGATCTGATTAAACTAAAGAGCTTCTGCACCGCAAAAGAAACTATCATCTGAGTGAACATACAACATATAGAATGGGAGAAAATTTTTGTAATCTATCCATCTGACAAAGGTCTCATATCCAGAATCTATAAGAAATTTAAACAAATTTACAAGAAAAAACAACCCTATTAAAAAGTGGGCAAAGGATATGAACAGACACTTTTCAACAGAAGACATTTATGTGGCCAAGAAATATATGAAAAAAAGCTGAACATCACTGATCATCAGAGAAATGCAAATCAAAACCACAATAAGATATCATCTCATGCCAGTCAGAATAGTATATTAAAAAGTCAAGAAACAACAGAAGCTGGCAAGGCTGTAGAGAAATAGGAACGCTTTCACACTTTTGGTGTTAATGTAAATTAGTTTCAACCATTGTGGAAGACAGTGGGGCAATTCCTCAAAAACTTAAAACCAGAAATAGCGTTTGACTCAGCCATCCTATTACTGGGTGTATACCCAAAGGAATATAGATCATTCTATTATGAAGTTACATTCATGCATATGTTCATTGCAGCAATATTTACAATAGAAAAGACATGGAATCAACCTAAATGCCCATCAGTGATAGACTGGATAAAGAAAATGTGGTACATACACACCACAGAATACTGTGAAGCCATAAAAAGGAATGAGATCATGTCCTTTGCAGGGACATAGATGGAGCTCAAAGTCATTATCCTCAGCAAACTAATGCAGGAACAGAAAACTAAACACCATATGTTATCACTTATCAGCAGGAGCTGAAAAATGAGAACACATGGACACAGGGAGAGGAAAAACACACACTGGGGCCTGTAGTTGGGGCCTGTAGTTGGGGGTTGTGGGGGGAGGGAGAGCATCAGGATAGATAGCTAATGCATGTGGGGCTTAATACCTAGGTGATGGGTTGATAGGTGCAGTAAATTACCATGGCAGATGTTTACCTGTGTAATAAACCTACAAGTCCTACACATGTATCCCAGAACTTAAAAAATATGTTCATACCATACTATAGTCTATTGAATGTGTAATAACATTGTGCCTTAAAAAACAATGTACACACCTTAATTAAAAATACTTCATTGCTAAAAAGTGGCAACAGTTGTCTGAGCCTTCAGCATATCATAATCTTTTTGCTAATGGAAGGTTTTGCCTTGGTGTTGATGGCTGCTGACTGTTCAGGGTGGTGGCTGCTGAAGGTGAGGTGGCTGTGGCAATTTCTGGATACAGTATTCTTTGTCACTTCCTTCTGGCCTATAAGTTATTTATTGGTAATTCTACTAATAACATTATGGAAGCTGTTTTGTGTGTGATGAGCTATTTTTCTCTTGGAGCTTTCAAGACTCTTTGTCTTTGACTTTTGACAATTTGATTACAATGCATTTTCATGTGGGTCTTTTTGAATTTATCCTGGTTGAAATTCTTTGAGCTTCTTGAATTTGTATGCCCATTCTTTTTCCTTCAAGTTTGAAAAGTTTTTGGCCTTTGTTGGTTCAAATAAGCACTTACTCCCTCTCTTTTCCTTCTGGGACTCCCATCATGCATATAATGATCTGCCTGATAGTGTCCATAAGTCCCTTAGGCTCTCTTCACTTCTATTTTTTTTTTCTTTTTAATCCTCTGACTTTGTTACTTCTAATAATGACTTCTAATAATCTGTCTTCAAGTTTGTTGGTTTTTTTTTTCTGTCAAATCCAGTCTTCTGTTGAAACCTCTTGAATTTTTTTCTGTTCTGTTATTATATTTTTCACTTCCAGAATTTGTTTGGTTCTTCTTTATAGTTTGTGTCTCTTTGTTGATATGCTTATTTTGTTCATGCTTCATTTTCCTGAATTTATTTAGTTGTTTATCTGTGTTCCATTTTAGTTCATTGAGCATGTTTAGTACAGTTACTTTAAATTATTTGTGAGGGAGAATTGATCTGTGTATTTTTAGGGTCAGTTTCTGGAGTTTTATTTTGGCACTTTGATTGGGCCAGGTTTCCCTCTTTCCTTGTATGCCTTGGGATTCATTGCTGCTGCTGTTGAGACTTGGGCATTTGAGAAACAACCACCTCTCCTAGTCTTTATAGACTGATTTTGTGCAGGGAAAAATTTTTACTGATTAGCTCCACTATAGATTCTAGGACCTCTCCAAACTTTTTCTAAGGATATGCTGTCTTCTCTGCATGTGCGTCTATGCTTTTAAACATCTCCAATTTCCTAAGCAGCTTGTCGTTCCTGTTTCTTCTCAGAAGCCTGTGAACCTTGCTTCTGCTGGTGTCTGCCTTTGGAACTGCAGCTATAACATGCCATGAGGATCATGTCTTGTTTTCAGCAGCTTCCAAACAAGGCCACCAGTGCTTCACTAAGTCCCATCAGTGCTCTGAGTAATGTAACTCAGGAACCAGTTCCTTAGGCAGCCTCCAGACTAGACCATATGCTGGATGCATGGTCCGCTCTTTTGTTTTCATCCTAAAAGAGGATTCCCAAAGTGGGAGGTTTCCTGTTAGTTGCACTGTGCTAAATCAGATAGGGAGAGAGGCATGGACAACAGGTACACAAAACTTTTTAAAACTTTCCTTTCCTTTTTGCTGGAATTCCTTCTTGGTTTTACATTGGTCTAGATGCTGTAACTTTTCAACTAGTCTTTAGAATTCTCACAAAGTTATTCTGGTCAATAACTTGTTGTTAATTTTGTGGCTCTCTGGGAGAATGAGGAACTGAAGCTTCCTAGTCTGCCTTCTTGCTGACATTACCCCATTTTATGTATTTCTTATGTCTGGCATTATTTTATAACACTTTTAGATTTGCAGAAAAATCACAGAGCATTCCTGTATATTTGGCACTCAGTTTTCCCTATTGGTAACATCTTACATTAGTGTGGTACATTTGTCACAATTAATGAACCAATATTGATACTTTATTATTAACTAAAGTCCATACTTTATTCAGATTTCTTTAGGTTTTACCAAATGTCCTTTATTTGTTCCAAAATTCCAACCAGTATACCATATTATATTGAGTTGTCATGTATCCTTAGGCTCCTTTTGGCTGTAACAGTTTTATCACTTATTTTTTAAGTACATAAACCAACAAATTATTTTTATCATTGAAGCCAAATTGATTTAGAATTTTTTGTTGCTTGTACCTCACAGGATTCCCAGATGATACAGATTTCTAGTCCAAACACATTGTTGCATAATGAGAAAAGTGAGGCCCACAGTGTCCTAGTGATAATCCACCATCACAGAGCTAACACTGAAAGAGCTGGGATTTTAGCCCAAATGTTTTTACTCTAGTATCTTTGCTTTGTTATTCTATGCCACTTGTTGTTAAAATACTGCAACCACACTATTTCCAGAAAGATAATTTTATTGCATCTTGAATTTCTGATAAACAGCCACACTAACATATGAATTGGTGACAAGGTTTTGATAAACGTTTAGTGTCTTATTATAAAATATAGGCTTTACCTGAATGCCTACATTCTTATAATTTTTTTATTTCCATAGGTTATTGGGGAACAGGTGGTGTTTAGTTACATGAGTAAGTTCTTTAGTGGTGCACCCTTCACCCAAGCAGTATACATTGTACCCTATTTGTAGTCTTTTATTCATCACCTGCTTCCCACCCTTTCCCCTGAGTCCCCAAAGTCCATTATGTCATTTTTGTGCCTTGAAAGTCTCATAGCTTAGCTCCCACTTATGAGTGAGAATATATGATGTCTGGTTTTCCATTTCTGAGTTACTTCACTTAGAATAATAGTCTCCAGTCTCATCCAGGTCACTGTGAATGCCATTAATTCATTCCTTTTTATGGCTGAGTAGTATTCCATCGTATGTATATACACCACAGTTTCTTTATCCACTTATTGATTGATGGGCATTTGGGTTGGTTCCACGTTTTTGCAATTGCGAATTGTGCTGCTATAAACTTGAATGTGCAAGTATCTTTTTCGTATAATGACTTCTTTTCCTCTGGGTAGATACCCAGTAGTGGGACTGCTGGATCAAATGGTAGTTCTATTTTTAATTCCTTAAGGAATCTCCATACTGTTTTCCATAGTGGTTACACTAGCTTATATTCCCACCAGCAGTGTAGAAATGTTCCCTGTTCATTGCATCCATGTCAATATCTACTATGTTTTGGTTTTTTTATTATGGCCATTCTTGCAGGAGAAAGGTGGTATCACACTAAATGCCTAAATTCTTTTTTTTTTTTTTTTTTTGAGACAGAGTCTTACTCTGTCACCCAGGCTGAAGTGCAGTGACATGATCTCGGCTCACTGCAGTCTCTGCCTCCCGGGTTCAAGCGATTCTCCTGCCTCAGCCTCCTGAGTAGCTGGGATTATAGGCATGCACTGCCACGCCTGGCTAATTTTTGTATTTTTAGTAGAGACGAGTTTTCACCATGTTGGTTAGGCTGGTCTCAAACCCCTGACCTCATGATCTGCCCGCTTCTGCCTCCTAAAGTGCTGGGATTACAAGCGTGAGCCACCGTGCCGGTCTAATGCCTAAATTCTTCTAATGACATTTCTACATCAGTAATTTAAGAAGAGATACTCACTGATTTGTGTATCAGCATTTTCCCTCATGGCCCACTGGATATAAGGCTTCAGAAACAGGTTTATTCATCCATCCATCCATTCATCCATCCATCTACTGATACAAACATACATCTAAACATCTATTCAACAAATACTTATTAACTGCATACTATTTCCCAGACAATATTCTAGGCAGTACAAACTAATTTTTGTTGATCTCCTTTATCTCCTGTAGAAGAATAGTCATGAGTCTCCAATAGTTTCTGGACCAAAACCAAATGGTACCGACGTATTGAACTCATTAATCCTTTACCCTTTTGGGGGTTTTATGTAGGAATGTGGGCTTGATAATGTGGGAAACTGAAGTTTAAATGTTGAGCTAAAAAACAAAACAAAAAACCAGCTGAGGAACCTCCCATGAGCTTGGAGCAAAAGAGGAGAATGGTGTTACAGAAGCTGAGAGAACAATCTAGAACAGAATATCACCAAAAATGAGTTGAGGACATTTACACAGCAGCCTTATAAAATTCCACAATGATAATAAGCAAAATTTTCCCAAAACACTATGGATAATTAACTTTTTGAAAGTACAATGGAGTTGTTTTTCTGTCGACCATTAGTAAGAGCAACTTGCTATGTAATTTTCACCTTCCTAATAATTATTTGCACTTGCATTAAGCATTCCATTGTGACTGGGCTGCCCCCTGCTATCATTTCCTGTCCTCTATACCCCTCCCACAAAGTGCTGGCTAGAGGGGGAGAGCAGCTGCAAACTCTGTGATTGATAAGCAGACCTCCTCCCTGTGAACACCCACCAAAAGGAAGGGAGGAGTCATGGCATTTTCATATTAAAAGTTGTACTTCTCTGCTGAATTTTGACATTGTTCCTAGAACGACCTTTAAGGTAGGTCATAGGTGTCAGAGCTAGGCAAGAAATGCATGCTGATAGAAGACACATCATAGAGCTTTCTGGCAACAAGTAGGACAAACTGGGGCTCTGAGGTCCATTTTTAGCTCCATGCAACCTCAGAAAAGTCATTTTACTGATATCTGCTCTAGTTTCTTTCAAACATAAAACATGTGTCAGCTCCTCATTTCATGGGGGAGTTTTGAAAATTGATCAGTTCGTGAATTAAAAATATAAGAATGGGCTCAAATGGATGATGTTTTAGAGTAGGGACTGGCAAAGTACTATATAGCCCATGGGTCACATCCAGCTCCCAGTCTGTTTTTGTAAATAAAGTTTTATTGGAACACAACCGTGTCCATTTATTTGCATGTTTCTTATGACTGCTTTAACACTACCACGGCAGACTTGTACTGTTGAGTCATGACAGAGACCACATGGCCTCCAAAGCCTAAAATATTTACTATGTGACCATTTACAGAAAAGGTTTGCTGACCTGGCTTAGAGGATTACCTTGGGGGTGGGGGAAGAAAAGTATATATCTTTTTGTGAGAAAAACCTATCCTTGACAGGGCATGGAGATTGCTTTCTGAGGGAGTCAACAGCTAAAAGCAATCATTCCTCTTTGCTAAGCCTTTATTGAGAAGGTCATGTGAGAAATGATTTTTAAAAAAGAGTCAAGAGGTGAGGTTGGGAGGTGACAGCTAAAGGCTAATGAGTTTTTAACAGACATGACCTTCTAAGAAACATGAATGACCAAGGAACCCTGCCGTATCCTTTCTTACTTGTGTTACTTCCCTGTATTAGCCAACCACTTACACTGAAAACGATGACATAGAAAAAGATAGGGCTGCCCACTGTTCTTTTCCTTTCAGTTTTCCCTTATTCACAGTGAGCCAAAGGGAGGGAGTGTTAGTAGGATGTGCTCATATTAAGAAGTACAGTCAAAACAATTTAGTTAGTTGTGTGCAGCATTTCTGTTCTGATTGGAATGAAAGACATATGCATGTATAAGCTATGAAATACAAATTGTATAATTTCAGTGATTCTTTAGACAAGTTAATGCTCTTATATTTTCATCTGAAACTTTCATCATACAAGGATGATCAGTAAAATTCCTGCTAATAATTTAAAATTTTCATTTGTCTTATTATGAAATGTCATTAAATAGGCTGGGTGCAGTGGTTCACGCCTATAATCCCAGCACTTTGGGAGGCTGAGGAGGGTAGATCACAAGGTCAAGATTCACCATCCTGGCCAACATGGTGAAACCCCATCTCTACTAAAAATACAAAAATTAGCTGGGCGTGGTGGCATGCACCTGTAATCCCAGCTACTCAGGAGTCTGAGGCAGGAGAATCTCTTGAACCCAGGAGGCAGAGGTTGCAGTGAGCTGAGATTGTGCCATTGTACTCCAGCCTGGCAACAGAGAGAGACTCTGTCTTAAAAAAAGTCATTAAATAGGAAATAAAAATCTCTATGACATGTTGACAGAGAGACCACAGATGAAGGGGAAAAGCTTTACATTTTCATACCTTTTCCAGACTTTTATCCTGCTTTTTGAACAAGGGACCTGCATTTTCATTTTGCAACAGGTCCTAAACATTATGAAGCCAGCCCCATGTGCTCAGCAGCACCCTTTAAGATCAGAAAGCGTTTTTGAGTTTCTCCCAGCCTTCCCAACCTGAATACCTAATACCAAACCTGTGTTTCTGGAGCGGCCGGATGGCATGCTCCGTGCAGCAAATATGTGACATGGCTACTCTTGACTCAGATTAATTGAGTGTTCATTGGCATCAACAGTAGTGTGATCTCTCATCATCCTTGCAATTGAAGGGGCTCTTCACCAGAAACTGGCCATTGATAACAAGGCTTTATTCAAGCTTTGAGAGGAGCTACAGAATAAGGGCTTGGCAGAAACTGCAGTTTCCCACCTTTTGGTGGACCACAGTATGGCACTTCTGTCACCAGCCCTCCTGTCTCAGTTGCTCGCCTTTTTTCTTTTTTTTTTCCTTTTTCTTTTTTTTTTTTTTGAGATGGAATTTTGCTCTTGTTGCCCAGGATGGAGTGCAATGGCACATTCTTGGTTCACTGCAACCACTGCCTTCCAGGTTCAAGCAATTCTCCTGCCTCAGCCTCCCAAGTAGTTGGGATTACAGGCATGTGCCACTATGCCTGGCTAATTTTGTATTTTTGGTAGAGACAGGGTTTCTCCATGTTGATCAGGCTGGTCTCGAACCCCTGACCTCAGGTGATCCGCCCACCTTGGCCTCCCAAAGTGCTGAGATTACAGGTGTGAGACACCGTGCCCGGCCCTGCTCTCCTTTTATGCTGGAGTACAGACAATACTGAAAAGACACCTGCCACCAAGGTGATTCCATGTCCTCTTAAGTTCAGCCAATTCACTTGGCAGCAACACCCATACCCCCACGTGGCATTTGGCGCAGGCCAGAATTTCTGCCTGTGCCCCAGCCTTAGGCAATACCATCAAAATTGCTCTCTGCAAGGGTTGGCTCAATCTAGAAAGAAGAGGTCCAGAGGCCACTCAAAAAAATCAAGGGTGGCAGGCAGCCCCAAGCTAGTATTTCAATTACAGGCTGTGATGGAAACCTGGTCCTCCAGGTGTTTCTCCTTTGCACAGGTTGGCCAGCCCTGTGATACCGAATGGACTTTGTGACCCACCTCCTGTACATCCCTAGGGGCTATATACAGCAGAGGAGAAGAAAGAGGCGACCCAGTGCACTAGCTAACCTGCTGTCCGCAGCTTGGCCTGAATATGCATGTCCCAACTCTGTTGTAGTCAAGTGGCCCAAGGAACTTCAGATAATTACAATCACTCCAGATACTTTGGCCTGCTGGACAAATAAGGAGAGAAACTCAGGGATTTGTCCTGGAGTGAAGGCCAGATTAAGTGAGCCAGCAAAGTTTCAAGAAGAAATGCACAGGGAAAATGAAACAGCCTCTGATACAGGAGAAGTTTGCCTAGCACAGCTCTTTGTGCCATATGCCAAATTAGATCTGGAATGAAAGAGTCATTTCAGAGCTTTCCTGTTAAAAGCCCTTCCATCAACTCTGCAAACTTACCTTCCAGCTGGGAGCAGTGATTATTAACTCAGCAGATAGGTGCTTTGTCAGATTCAAAAGAAAACAAATCTGCTCCAATGAAGGGAATAAACAGCCCCTAATGTTCAGCCTGGGAAGCTTTTGTATTGACAGGGCATAATTAACTTTCATTTCATGTAATGATACTATTATATTGACTTTGTTCCCCCTATTCCAAAATTATAATATACTTTCCTCTCCTTGACTGGATGCTTGGGATCTAGGAACTCATTGAACCAAATGACATTTGCTCTTGCCATGAGGCAAGTATTTGATTTTTATGCAGAACCCATCATGTGTACTCAAAAGCAACATATTTTATTTAAGAATTGTTCATCAAAAACACACACAAAAAATGAGGCAAACTGCCTGTCTTCTAACATATTGCTAGTTCTTAACTCTTTGGACACTTATAAACCTCACAGAATAACAGAGTAACCTATCACCAAGAGATTTATCTTATTTCCTTCATGGGCACAACTGTTAATTTCCACAAAGACCTGCAGCATTTTATTAGCAGAGACAAAAGATAACAACTTGTGTAATCTCTCAGATCAATTAGTCCTTTGTTGGGTGTGTATTAAAATGTAGTCTTGATAAAGTAGGAAATTGGTGTCTGCTTCAAATATAAAAATATCACAGGAGATGATGGGCACAACCACAATATCCACATCCCAACTTTACACCTTAACTCTTCTTGACATTTAAAAAAATTTTTAGAGAAGAAAAAGTTTAAGGGAATTCACCCCAGAATAACAGATAAAGGGACTCCACAGAATAACAGTAAAAGTCTCATGAAATCTTGTAGTAAAAATCAAGAAATAAAATATCCAAAGAATAGCCCTAGAACTACCAAATAATATTTGAAGATACCCTATTAGACTGGGTAAATACTTTGAGGCTCACACAAAAGAATGAGGTAAGCCTTTTCTATTTCTAATTTCCATGATGACAGAATCCTATCATGTTGACTTGACTGTCTTCTGCTGTGGTTGATAAGAAAGGGCACACAAATTATTTGTATTTATTCAAATTATTATTTTCTGGAGACAGATAAGCCAAAAATACATTTCACATTGACCATGGAATAGATTGACAGATGGGAATGACTAAACTACTCCCAAGTTGAGCCAAGCCCATACTGGAGAACAAAGTGGAAGTTTTCACATCTCATTACTAATTTCCACTCTTCAGGATTCAGAGCTGAATTATTCTGCATTAAGGAGATAGTACTCAGTTTAATTGCCCACCGTGGGAATTGCTGGTAGAATAATAGAACAGCATGTCTTGTCCAATCCTTATGCAGGGCTACTTTTTGTGCACACAGGATGAAGGTGGCCAGGAAGCCAGCAGGCCAACAACAACAAAAAAAGCCTCTCAAATTTAGAACTTGAAAAATCAGGCCATGTGCTTCGGAATTGACCCTCCAGTCTCCTCTCCAACGCCCATCTCTATCCTCAGGCTCTAACTTGGCTCATCATAATAATCCATTTTGCCAGCCAGTATTGTAATATTCATTTTGCTCATGTTTTAATTTTTTCCTGTAATTTACAAAACCAAAGTTCCAGATTTATTGAATCATGGTACTTTTGCATTAACTCTCCCTACCTTCACAGTCAAACAAGCATATTTTTACCCAATTTAACTAAAAAATGGTGTTCCTCATTCTTTGACTTTTAAACATGTAAAGTATTTTAAAAATACCTTATCTTGTATCATCCAAACCAGAACACTTTGAGAGCAAAAGGAGGTGCTGTCTGTAATTACTTCAGAACGACACCCATAAACCAGGACTCTCGTGGGTGAATGTGATTGTATAAGTCACTCATCTATAGTCTATATCTGTATCTAATCATCTATACCCATATCCATATCTATAGCTCTATCATCTATATCTATAGTCTATATCCATCTGTATATACCCATCTATATCTGTATTAATACATCAATATCTATATTCTATATCATCTATATGTATATCTACATCTATGTCTATTTCTGTGTCTGTATCTATGATTGGCTCTATAATATATCCACATCCCTCTCCATCTATACCTACATCTAAAGTTATCATTAATTGATGCTGTTATTATAACAATCACCTTAGAGTATCTCACTTTCTCTGTTTCTCTTCATCTCTCCCTCTTTCATCCATTTCTCATTGGGACACTCTCTCCCGTGACTCTTTCCTTTTCCTTGTAGTTTCTTTCTATCTGTCTTCCTCCTTTCCCCTGCTCTGCTGTCTCTTAACTGGTAATAATAAGGAACTGAGAAATTTGAAATTTGCATCTATCGTATTTCTTAAACAATGTTTTCTGTTCCTTAAAACTGCATTTCATATTTCTCCAAGAATATCAACAGAAGTTTTTCTTTCTCATAGGCTGAGTCTCAGTTTTACCATCCAGAAAAATGAAGTTAATAATTTCTGTGTTGAAGCCAAACAAATGAGATCATGTGTTGCAAGTGCTTTACAGCAGCAACCGTAGCTGTTCATTAGAATTACCTGGGGAGCTCCTGAAACTCACTATTCCCAGGCTCGACCTCAGACCCAGGCATCAGGATTTTTTACTGATCCTCAGTCTATTCCAATGTGTGGCCAAGGTTGAGAACCATTAGTTTACAGCCTATACAGGATTATAAAACATATATTAGCATGTGCGTATTGCATCCTTCATTTAACCCCGTGAATCAGTAACTCTATAGAAAACAGGTTACCCAGCCCTACCCTAAAAAATTGGGTATGGAAGAGGAAAGATGAAACTTGAGCACATTTTGAACTCTCCTGGGCCATGTCCTGAAAGACTCATTATGTTAGAATTATCTCATTATTTAGTTGTCAGACTCTAACTTTGAACACATAAAAGCCAACTTCCTCCCATAGCTTTGTCTGTCACTCAGAATACTTGTACTTCCATCAAAAACAATTGTTTGATGTGGGTTATTGTTTACATACTAAGATGAGATAAAAAAAGAAAACATCTAAATTTCTATTTCAAAAATATGCAAGAGAGTGAAAAATTAAATGCAAAGGTGCTAATTACTAACCATAGATTAATTTTCAAATTGTCCCTTTAACTTCTAAAACTAATGAGTACAGAAATATTCCACACTGCAAACCTGGGCTCCCGAGAACTCTGATAATTAGAGTACCTCTTTGTAATAAACATTACCCAGTAAGTAAAAAAAAAAAGGAAAGAAAAATAATGATTGTCATTATTTATAAAACTCATTAGTGATAAAGAACAAACACTTTCAGAAGAAATACTGTTCTTGACATCTTAAAACTTTCTCTGAGAGGACTGTAGAAACTTACTTTTCAAGTAAAATGAAACCGCATGGATTTGGAAAAATGACACTGGTGACTTTGGTTTTAAAACTTGCCATTTAGTAATCAGTGCAGGTTTCTCTATTAAGTTGCTGATTTGCTCTTATGTTTTAACAGTGGGCATTAGGCCAGTGTAAATGTTACACTGACACCCAGTCTGGCTCTTAAAAATGTCAGTGATGGTAATGGTAATGCATGAAGGCAGAGCTAGCTGACGTTCCCAGAACCTCTAACCAGTTGGCCTCAGTTTGGGTTTCCACCTATTGATCGAGTGACCTGGAATGTATGGGAACCCAAATCCAACCAGAGGAAAAGAAACATCTGTTTTAATCAGAGAAGTCTGATGCATACCTTCATAAACCCATAAATCCATGTCTTTTAAAAACTATATTTCTTCAGCCACAAATTTTTATTGTTTTGAGTCAAAGCATCTAGGTCACCTTAACTGAGCCAATTGCACACAGTCATAACCATGTTACAAAATAGATGGTACAATATAATATTAAAGAATACCATCTTCCTAGCAGCCTAAGGGACTTGGACAAATGGTATGAAATTATGAATTCAAAATCTGGGGTTTGAGCCAAACTATTGGCCTTTCTTCTAATCTTTGAGGTTTCTGGGAGGCTCTGCTCCCACTGCCATTTCTATCATAATATCTCTGTGAGCTCATCCTTAGGAAAGCTTTGGAGAGCCAGGGGGCCACTTTCCAGTCATGTTCAAGGGCATCCTGGATATTCCTGGGATGGACCCAGGAGTCAAGTACCTCAGAAACAAACTGTGCTCTGAAGGGATGGGAGTCCTGTCCCCTGTGCAGCAATTCTAGGGAAGGAGAGAGATTTGGGCTTCAGAGACTGAGAAACTGTCCACAACATTCACATGTGTTGTCCCTGTTGCTATTTTTCAACAATCCTCACTTGTATGTGGTGGTGGTGATGGTGGGCGGGGGTTGGTACAAAAGACCAAATCCCCTAGAAACAACCTTGGCAGATATTTTTTATAAAAATGACCTCTCACCTCACGGTGATCCTGTGTTTGACTAATCAGTCCATAATCAACTTGGCTGGAATAAAGAACATAGCATGTGGTTGTGAAACAATATTTTTCTGGTCTCCAATCTCTGCTCTATTATGATCAGGCTAGAACCAACCACGCTTCCTGATTTTAAATCTGTTTCATGAATGTCTTATAATTAAGGATATTTTGCTCAGGTTGGAGAAAAAGGGCAGTATGGACCCTTGCCATTTTGAGAAATATAAATGCTCTTCTCACACACAAAAAAAAACCCCCCCAAAAAACACAAGACCACTCTGCAGCCACTCCAAAAATCAGTTTGGTGGTTCCTCAAAAAGTTAAACACAGACTTTAATTTTGACCCAGCAATTCCATATGTTCCAGCAACTCCACGCCTGGGTATGTGTGTCCAGAAGAAGTGAAAGCAGGGACTCAAATAGATGCTTGTACACCAGTGTTCATAACAATACTAGTACCAATAGGCAAAAGGTGGAAACAACACAAATGTCCATTAACAGATGAATGAATGAACAAAATGTCCACACAAGGGAACATTAAAAAGGAAAAATAAAAAAGGACAAAATTCTGACATGCTGGAAAATGTTATGCTAAGTGAAAGAAGTTGAAGACAAAAAGATATATAATTTCACTTATATGAGGTCCCTAGAGCAGATAAACTTACAGAGACAGAAAGTAGAATAGATGTCACCATGGGGTAAGGGGAGGGAAGAACTGGCAGTTATTGTTTAATGGGTACAAAGATTCTTTTGGGTATCATGAAAAAGTTCTGGAAATGGATAGTAGTGAATGGTTGCACAACATTGTGTATGTACTTAATGCCACTGAATTGTACACCTAAAAATGGTTAAAATGGTAAATTTCATGTTATCTCTCTATATATACCACAATTAACAAAAAAGCAGAGCACCACAAAAATCCAAAACTTAAGCCAATGTTAGTGTGACAAATTTACAATAAAACAGATAATGTATATTATCCTTTTAGCTGATTTTTTGAAAATTACAGATGAGAAAGTAACATTCCTGTCTTGATCACTCCTAAAAAACCTTGTAAATGAAATTCTTGCATGTCCAACTTTGGTTGTTAGTCTCAGACAATGAATACAACTTGGCCTAATATTGAACGATGGTAACTTTTGCTCTGAGTCAGGCTTACCATGCTACACAGTGAATTGTCACTCGAAGATGGTGCCTGTCCAAGAATGAAGCAACCCAACATCACAATATATAGAAATACAAGTGTATAGAAATAAATATAGAAATATATAGAAATATAAGCAGCTGGTTTAGGAGATCCAGCTGCTTTAGTCATGGCCTCCAAATGCCTATGAGTGCCTAATTTAAGTATGTTCATTCTCATAAAGATAAAGAAGTCCATTGGCCAAGGATCCTATTGTTCATGCCATCTGTTGAACCTACTTGATGAAGTAGTCTCGCCCATCTCGGTTTGCCGTCATCTCCCATCCATAGGGGGGCACCTGGTTCAAGCCCCAGGGTCCTGAGGGAGGTGGCCAGCCTGAAGACTTCGTCCTGTGGCTGGAAAAGAACCAAAAAAAAGCATCATTACACCTGACTCCTGAACATTCCTTCTGAGACAAACTTTGAAAAGAGAATGTGACTTGCTCCTCTTAAATTGGGCAAACCCCCAATTTAAGTTGCAACAAAAATCGACACATTATCTTTTACAATTTCTAGTTTACAACTTAAATTCAATTCAGCAGCAAAATGAAAGGGTAGGTTCTGGAGAATTTTCTAAGTGCCTGCCTTTCCAAGATCAAGAAGAAAGAGGAAATAACTCCACGTGACAAGCAATAGCAATGGGCAGCCTTGTAGTCACAGTCTAACCAGAGGCCTGAGCCCAGTTTCTGAAGCCTCACTGAATCCTGGCTAAGCCTCCTCAGTCCAGGACCTGCAGAAATTCCTCCTTGTCCTCATGAATGCCCAAGACTTCCTCAGACCTTAACCATACTTTGGAAGGAAGTAAACAATGCCATTTTAGGATGGCTCAACATCCCTCATCACTTGGTCCTTTCACTCCAGATGAAGTTACTCACTGCATAGCCTGTAAAAGCCTTTGGGTGGTTCCAAATCCCAGGCTGGCACCACCGAAGCTGGTGGCAGGGAGCAGTGATGATGCTTTCAGGAACTCACAGTCTCAGCTACCCGTGAGCCCTTCGCAAAGAGGAAACAGCGCCCCCTGCGGTCAGATGACCACAGAGCAGGTACCCTTCCCCCAGCCTGGCGCCAGCTCAGGCTAGTGAGTGTGGCACGGGCTAACACAGCTGGGAACTCTCGCACTAGGTGCACCCTAAACAACCTCATGTGGTGGCTCTCCCGCAGCAAACATCCAAAGCAGGGGTCTCGGCCTTTCAGACTTTCAATTCCCCAGGATATTGGGCAACTCATCCCTCTCCAGCCCAGCCCAGTCCAGCCCTTCCAGCACCTCTCAAGTGAAACAAGCCTATTTCCTGCATGTTTTCCGCAGATGAACTATTTTGCATAATTTTAACCACCTCCATTCCTTTTCCTTAACTTCCTTTCCGTTTTCCTACAGCCTTTATAAAGGATGTAGGAACAGTTTGTTTTTGTTGGAAAAAGTGTTCACAAATTTAATACTGGTCTGGTAAATATAGAATGCCACCATAGGATTATTTGTGGCCCATTGACTACTAAAAGACATGGGAAGCATTTTGTTCCTCTTCTTTGTGCAAAAGTCAGCAGTGGCAATTTCTTCTGGTGGTTTCTGTTTTGTTTTTTGTTTTTGTTTTTTTGTTTTTTTGTTTTTAAATGTGCTGCTTCCCTGCAGTGAGAGAACACATGAATTTGCTACCCTGAGGTACTATTAAAAAAAAAAAAACACAAAAAACCCCCCAAAAAACCCCACCAATTTCTCTACACTAGTAGAGAATGCATTTGGAATGCTTTCTAAGGTGGTATCAAGAAAACAAGTTCTTACAGGTATGAACACAGTCTATTCTATTATTAAAAATGTTTCCAAAAGCAATAATACAGTTAGAGATGGCACAAAGAATATCCTTGTGAGTGAAAGGAGGCCTGTGTAGAGAATGCAACAATTTATTCTGGCTTACTCAATTATGTACGGTATCAGAAAGTTTATCTTCCCCAGAGGAGGCTTATTAAAAAC
>NW_012116378.1:516189-530436 GCF_000951035.1 Colobus angolensis palliatus
CCTCCCCTCCCCTCTCCTCTCCTCTCCTCCTCCTCCTCCTCCTCTTCCTCTTCTTTCCATTCTTTTTCCCCTCCATGAAATCTTAATCACTAAAGGAAAGACACAGGCTTCCTAATATAATTTACATGTAAAATACAGCATTATAATAACAAGTTGGAGGAAGCCTGAATTTTATTATAAACTATGTTGTCCTGTACAGTATGTTCAGGAAGCAGCTAACAACCATTTAGCAAAATATTTTCAAATAAAGCCTCTTGTCATAAAATACCAAATGAAGTGTCAATACTGGAAAACTCTATAAATGCGAATCAAGTGAATCTAGCTCAAGGAGCATCCCCTGATACAAAACAAATAATTGAATAATTAAGATCAAACATGGCTACATGTCTGTTAAGTGTTGACAAAAAAATACATGGATCTGAAAGGCCTTAGTATGATTTAGCAAATTAAAAGTACAAGTGGAAAAAAAAAAACAAAAAACACCCTTTGTAAGTATTTATCCATAAAAACCTTGAGAAAAGTTAACGACACAGTTCGTAATTGCAGAGGAATTTGGCTCTGGTTCCTATGCAGTGTGATGACTACAAGTCCAGCCCTGACAACGGCCAGTATGAGGATTTCAGGCAGTCATAATCCAGGGTTTTATGTACTTCCCAAATTGAGCTGAAAAGAAGCACCTGGCAGCACTTGTTAAATATACAGATTACCAGGTCCCAGAAATGATGATTATGATTCAGCAGATCTGGAATAGAACAAGAAATCCATGAATAGGCGTAAATACATTGAAACAAGTAATTCAGATGATTCTTGTCTTCAGGTAAGGTTGCCAGATTTAGCAAAAAAGCAAAGCCAAACAAAAATACCCACTTAAATTGAATTTCAAATAAACCATGAATAATCTTTAGTATAAATGTTAGTATAATTTTATTGAAATATATAGGATATACTTGTACCAAAAAGTAATGTTATTATTTACTGAAAATTTAAATTGAAGGAGGCATTCTGTATTTTTTAACTGGCAATCATGGGTTTGGGAAATACTAGTTTTTGCTACCTCAAGCTTAGGCTGAGATCTGGTAGCATGGGTACTACCTCATGGTTTGTTAAAAATGCAGAATCTGCATTTTCTTGAGATCCCCATGTAATTTACAAACCCTGGAAAGTTTGTGAGGCATCACCCAAATCAGTGGTTTCCAATGTGATGCCTTACTGCACATTGGAATCCCCCGTGGAGGAACTTGTAAACTACAGATGCTTGGAACCAAAGCCAAGCCAAGCCAAGCCATTGAGTCTGAATATCTGGGGATAGGGCCTAGGCATTGGTATTTTATACTACCCAGGTCAGCCAAAGTTGCGACCCACTGCTCCAAGTAACTTTCCTTTTTTTTTTTTTTTTAATTAGCTGACCAGGTAGGAGAGAAAGGGTGTGGTGATCAAGAGCAGATATGCTGGAGCAGAGAGTTTGAGAAGTATAGTCCCAGGACCAGCAATAGCGGCTTCACCTGGGAATCTGAGATGTAAATTTTGGGGTACCACCCAAGACCTACTGAATCCAAAACTCTGGGGTGATGGGGGTGACCCAGCAATCTGTGTTTAACAAGCTTCCACACAATGCTGATGCCCACTCAAGTTTGAGAAACATTGGGTTAGAACCAGACTCTTCAATCCAGGCTCTGCCGTTTATTTTCCATGACCTTGAACAAGTTGCTTCATCTCCCTAACCCCGTCAATTCCAGTTACTCCTTGGTAAAATGATGACAATAGGACCCATTGGGAGAATATTAAGTAGGTTTTGTAAAGCACTCAGGATGTGCTATAAAGTCTTTGCTAAATAACTATACTATAGGACTTTGGGTGGTTGTGCAAGTATAAATGACTTTAATCCATCCTCAGAACAGAAAAACAGTGAAAGGCTCAGTCATCTATTCTTCTCCATTCTGGCAACAGCAGGGCAAGAAGGGGCTTAACCAAACAGTCACACCTTCCCAGAATATCAGAAGGTGATGAGTTCAGCCATTCTCAAGGCAGAAGGAAACATCAAAGTTTTTTTTTTTTTTTTTTTTTTTTTTTTACCAGAAATCCCAGCTGTGTGATCCTGGGTGCACAGTGTCCATTTCCACTGGCCTCAGGCAAGGCCTTGGGAGTTCTTGCAATTCTGATGTCCTGTGACTTCTATCTGAGAGCATGGCTGTGTGAACCACTTTCAAACACTTAGCTCAGCCTTAAAAATAGCGACCTACATTGGCAGGGCTATTTAAGTCACTTCAGAAACTCCCAGCGACTGACTGAACTGGTTTGCAACTTTGTGCTTTACCCATCTATTGTTTGCAACAGATTGAAACCTTCCTGGACAAAAAAAAAAAAAAAAAATATGTTCATACTTGATAGGAAATGAGAGCAGCTATGAATGGTACAGACAAAGTTGTGGAACTATTTGTATTGCAACCATTAGTGGAAGCAACCCATGGTTTCCTCCTGTGTGCATGCCTCTAAGTCCTGGACAAAATCTTGATGGCCAGCTCACCCTAGGAGAAGTCAAGCTTTCAGGAGACACCTGAAGGCCTCTTTGGTATTTGAGTTTCCTTAGAAACATGGCAGTGTCAGATGAAGGGATGCCACAGGGGAGAAGGAATGTGAGGTCAGGTTCCAAGGTCCTGAGCCAGATTCAAATTCTACCACTTAGTAGATTTGTGACCCTATGCAATTTACTCTAAACTCTCTGTACCTTATTTTCATCACCTGTAAAGTAGAATTATTTTAACTCCCTGTTTTTCATTCGGAGTGATTTTGCCCCCAAGGGATACTTAGCAATATCTGGAGATTTTCGGTGGTCACAACTGAGGGGAGGAGGAGACTAGGTATATTGCTAAACATCCTACAATACACAGGACCTCCCCTCAAAAGATAGAACTATCTGGCCAAAACGGCAATAGAGCCAAGATGAAAAAACCCTGCTTAGCTCATAGGACTGTTACAAGAAGATAATGTAATTAATGCACAATTCTTAGCATAGTATCTTGTATATAGTAGGTTTTCAATACACTTTAGTTGAATAAAACATAAAACCAAGCATTCTCAAGGTTTCTGCTTACAGTCTAATAGTGATAAATACAACATATCTTTATATCAGAGGGAAAGAGTTCAAATCCCAGGTTTGCCACTTAATGGGTTGGCTTTTCTGGGTTTTAGTTTTATGTGTAAAATGGAAACAATAACAACTAGCGCACAGCAATGTTATGCAGATAAATGAGATACATAAAGCCCTAAAGTACAATGCTTAACCCATTTATAATAGTCTCATCAAATGGTACATTGTGTTGTAAGCAGTAATGGTCATAGTAATAAGAGTAGCATGGAGCATTTCTAAGGATATAACTGCTTAGGATACTCACAGGCCTGCCTCAGCATGCAACAGGTGCCTGCATTATTATTTCCCTTTCAAAGATGAAGAAACTGAGACACAGAAAGAGTGTATAACTAGCCTAATAGGGACAGCAGTCTACTTTAAAGAGAGGCTGCATCCTTCAGCAGGCACTGTGTCTTATATCAATGGTATTAGGCATGGAAATGGGGGAGGAGACTAGAGCCCACCCCAAACTCACCCTAGGCCAAACTCCTGCTGGGGTTACACAACCTGTTAGAAGAAGACCCAGAACTGAGACCTGAGGCTTCCTGCTCCAAACTCTGTGTTACTTACAACATGCCACAAATAAGTGTGATAACAACTTATCAGCTTTCTTATGTATCTGGTCATATTTTGGACAGGTAACCAGGATTAAGCTGCATCCTTTGAGACTTGGTGTTGAGGAATGCATTATCTTCATTTCAGATATGGGAAAACCAAAGCTAAAGCTCTATGCATTCGGTCATGCATCAGTGACATTGCATGATAGTGTACAGGTCTAACAAAATAAAACACGATCCAGAATTTTATCATTCTTATCTCTTTGGACTCACAAAGATTATTTTCAGACTAACCCAAGGTTGTATAGCATTCTCGTTTAGCTTGCTGTAAATGGTGGTTGGATTATAGAACCCCAAACCCTACAGATACCTCAAGGTATCCTAAGATAGTATTTTACATTTGCAAGCAGATGGTATTCAAGATATGTTTCGGGTTTACATGCAATGTGGGTTAAGGTAAGGAAGTGGAGAGGTGTGAGGAAAATCAATGATAATAGATGGTTCTAGATGAATTTAACAAGCTCCAAGTTTTGAAGACAGCCATGTTTCTTTTGTGCCCAGCTTGATATGTCCCATTGGGGTTAGAGGGTCCCTGGCATGACTCTCAGGGAGAAACTGTCCTGTACAGTTTCTTGCCCCCATGAATCAGCAAGGAACTGGCTAACCAGGTCTTTTCTTTCCATTTATTTGTGCTGTAGACACACAGATATGTCCTGAATTAGGCTGCTTTCTCTTCTCCCTCAGAACATAACTTTCTCCATTAAATCAAGCTTCAGTACAGTAGTCAAAGTATTTTGATCTCATACAACAGGTAACAGCTTTTCATTCTACTGTTCCTTATTAGCAGGTTTTGGCACAGGTACATGTGAGGAAAGCTACATTAATAGTCTGAAAATAACTTCAAAGCCCCATAGATAGAAGTAAAAATCATCCCACCAACTATTTTTAAGATGTCACTTTTGTTATGACAAGGAGGACAGGAAAATATAGTAAAGGGGGAAAAGCAGGCAGTTAAAAACTACTTTAAATATTAATGCCAAGCCTCATGAAAGCAGATACTCAAAAATATATTCATTACAAAATCATTTTAATCAAGAAGAAATGTATTATTAATCAAGAGTTTCACTATGGTAAAAGACATTTGACTGTATATTTTAACAACCAAATTTAAATACTTTTCTGACTATTTTCATCTGATTCATTACATGATTTACCAACCCACACAATACAATTAATTATGTAGTTATACATCTATGAGTTTCAGCACAAGCCTCTCACAGCTTGCTGAGTTAGTTATGTTTCTTAATTAGGTATCAGGGAGAATTACTAGGATAATTAAATACGGGTTAACTGGTCTTCTTCCAAAAGTTTCTACATACAAAGTTCAGCCTCACTTTGTGAACAATCCAGTGACAGAATCCAGATGTCTTCAAGGTCTGAGGCCATGTATCTATAGAGTCGCCAAACATCACATGCTAGGGTTGCCATTAAAGTTAGATGCAGCCCTGCCTCGAATTGGACATTTGAATTTTGTACTGTGTATTTGCATCTCTTAGTTCACTGAATTCTCCAACTCTGTAAATGTGGAAGGACAGTTATAAGGACAATATAATAGAATGATACTGTTGAGGAGATAGCATGTAGAATGGCTAAGATTCATTGCTCAGAGAGGCACTACAGAGCTTGACCGTCGACAGGTCAAGTCTTGAGCTCCTTCTGCTAGAATGCTGTTGTATCTGTTCAGGAGTTTGTAGCTGTTATTATACTTTCCAAGCATATGATGCTAGGTGGTAGGCTGGGCACTCCCCCTTGAGGGGATGGACAATGTCCTTACCTTTCTATCAGTATTACTCAGACTAGTGCCAGGCACATGATAGGTGTTCAAATGGGAATTGAATTAATAAATGAATCCAAGCTACATGATGATACTGGCACAGGATGTTAGGATTAACAATTGTAGTTCTCTGCCTTTGAGTGGGCAAGAGTACATGTGTGTTGAAATGCCATTTGTTTAATAACTGCTGTCAGATAGGTACTGTTCTGGGCACTTTCACAGATTCTTTCTTTTTAATCCTTAGAACAGCTCGACAAGAGGGGTTGTTTGCTACTACATCAGCTCATCCAATAATGGAATACCATTCAGACATTAAACCAAAGTTGTAGATGAAGACCGACTGCCATAGGATGTAGTTAAATGAACAAAGTTGGTTACAAAAAGGGTGTGCACCATGTGATCCACCTTGTAAAAAAATCTGTGTGCATAGGCAAAGAAAAACAGTCTGGAAGAATGGGTACACTGTGGTTATCTCTGGGTTGTGAGATTGAGGTAGTTTTTACATTCTTGCATATTTAAATTTTGTGTATTTTATACTGTGTATTTGAATTTTGTGTATTTTTATTTTCTATAGTGAACATATATTACTTTCGTACTTAAGATTTTATTTTAAACAAATGAAACTAGAAAACAGTTATGATTCCACGTGGATTCTTGGTGGAATCACTGGAGAAACTGTAGAAAGGAAGTACTGAAGGTGTGAAAACATACAGTGCTGGTGTGGCTGTAGGGAAACGCTTTGCCATATATTGCCCAGAGTGCATTTTGACAACTCCTGATAGAGGGCAATTTAGCAACCTCTATTCAAACTGAAAGTGAGCATATACTTTGACCTAAGTGTCCATCAGTATAGGATAGATGAAATAAAACATGGCACAAAGACACAAAGGAATACTATGCAGCTGTAAAAAGAAGAAATGAGGAAATTCTTTATGTACTGATTTGGGAAGACTCTGAAGATACATTAAAATAAAAAAATCAATATGCAGAAAGATGTACAACCTGCTACTATTGGTGTAAAATCAGGGAAGAATAAAGCAGAAAAAAACGCCAAATCACAGAGTCTAGGTTCAGACAAAGCTGCATTTGAACACTGATGCCACCTCATAGCATCTGTGTGGGCTTAACCAGGTTCCTTATCCCTGTCCAAACTTCAGCTTTCTCTTCTGAAAACTAGGACTAATACCAATCATCCTGTTGAATTGCTGTAAGGACTGTATGACATAGGTGATCAAAAGCTGCTATCATTATTACTTGCACACATTCTTTAATGCATATAACAAATATTGATTGAGTGCTTAGTTTGTATCACACGCCATTCTAGGTGCTTGGAATGCATCAGTGAACAGAATAGACAAAACAGAGTTATTGCCATGTAAAATAAACACCAATGATCACCTAACTTAGACTTTTTTCTTCTAGCCTAGCATCTACAATGGTTTGAGTGTGTCTCCCAAAGTTCACATGTTGGAAACTTGATCCCCAATCCCGTGGTATTGGGAGGTGGTGGGACCTTTAAGACATGATTAGGTCATGAGGGCTCCACCCTCATGCATGAATTCATGCTGTTATTGTGGGAGTGGTTTGTTATAAAAGGGTGAGTTTGGCCCAAGAACTATGAGAGGTAAATTTTGTAAGGTTCTGTGGTCAGTCTCGTACTGGATATAGCAACCCTATACTACACAGTTCCTGCTGTGTGGAATAGAATGTAGTCTGAGAGCTCTATTTCTCTGTTTCAAGCATCCAGTGCCCTCATGACATTACATTTGCTCATTCACTCGCTCAAAACGTTTCAATGAGGACTCTTGTGTCAGTCCTTTTGTAGGACTAGAGCTGTGACAAGCAGATAGGGTGCTTGCTTTCCTGGACACTTATGGGACTTACAACATTGTTGAGGAAGGCAGGCATCGTGGCTCACCCAACCTGGACGTTGTCCTGGCTCTGTGTTGTCCCCTGAATCCTGAGTTTTAATTGAAACTTCTCGGGAGTTTCATGCTGGGAAATTCAGGAGAGAAGGAAATCTTCCTTACATTCCTCAAACTATCCCACACAGACAACTATTTAACCCATACCAATCGTTAAATGCTTTTTCCTGCTTCATTTAGGACCAAGTCTATTGCCTTTAGCTGTAATATGGAACCTGTATATTGCTCTCAGGACCCACCAAATGCATCATGTCATAGAACTTGACAGTGATTACAGAGTTAATGAAACACAGCATTGTTGAATCTGCCAAATGGCCTAATCTAATTTTCAAATGTGTTGTTAAAACACTTTCGCAAACACTCATCATTTTAAGAGATAACATTCATCTTCACATTTCACTTATTTATGGATGACTCATAACCTAATACTGCTACTCACTAAGCTTAGCCAAATCCAACTGGCTTCCCTTGAACATGTATATGAAATATTCAAACATTTTCCGATTTAGCTATTCATTGTGAAGACTATATTCTCACTGTTTTTGGGGGACATGCATATGTATTTTAATTATTTTTGAATTTTTATGGGTTAACATATAAACTATTTGTCTAGACTGTAGTTTACTTAATCTTCTTGACTTTGCCTAAAAACTTTTAGAATCCTAAAAGTATATCTATTTAATAGTTATCTCCCATTCCATTAAGTTCTTAACTTTTTTCTGAGTAAGAAAACCAAAATAGTTCCTAAAAACTATTCTGAGGAGGCTAAGTTCTAAGTCTACCATTGATAGCAGGGATCAGCAAATTTCTGTAAACAGCCAGATAGTAAATATTTTCAGATTCATGAGTCATAGGCTCTTTGTACCAACTATTCAACTCCATTATTGTATCAAAAGTAGCCATAGACAATATGGAAACTAATGGACATGGCTGTGTTCCAACAAAACTTCATTTACAAAAACAAGCCCATATGTGGCCTTCGAGCCATGGTTTGCTGACCTCTGATTTATAGTGTCACCTTGAGAAAATCATTGATTTTTCTGCCCTTCTATTTTCTTATTTTTAGAATGAAGGGGCTAGACTACATGATGTCAGAAGTCCCTTCAAGCTCCAAAATGTTCACCTTTGTTGACTAACCAGGTTTCTTTCTCACAGACCATAATCTTCAACAGGACTGGAAGAGACTCTGATACACAAACTGTGCAAAACTTTTTTTCACCGAAGTAACAGTTCACCACTCAGGGAAAACGAAAAAAAAAATTTCTATTTTCCATAGCATTTGACCCAAAGATAGAACATTATAGTTCAACACATTACATACCTGAATATTTATGGGGAGTTTTAAATCTCTGAACCATTGATCTTGTCTTGTAAATAGGGCCACTATTTGGATGAATGGTATTTCAAATATGCAATATGCTGGCAGTCCAAAACAATAATGGAAAAACTCACTCTAGTGGCTGCTTTCCAAAATTCAAGTCAAGATTCTTTGGGGCTTGTGGAAACAGCATCACAAGCTGATATTTAAAAGGTCTGCAAATGTGATGTTGTAAGACAGCTTTACTATCAAGTGGTATGATGTCTAATAACATCCACCGTTGTTTTAGCCTCACATTTTTTAAACTACCAAAGGCTGGTCGTTTTCCAAGCTAATTTGCCCATTTTCTATCAAAAACATGTTTGAGTTTGGCTTGCTATCTCAGTGTCTGCTGGAGACCCTTTCTTTACTACTGAATTAGAACCCCTAAAGAACAGGTGTTTGTAGTAAACCTGCTGATATAATTAAGAAGGTAAGATGGAAAGTTACAGCCCACTTAGGCACACCTAAATGCACTGGTGCTAAAATGTGTTCTCTGGCTTCCTTCCCCAGAGTTAGAGTGCATTTGCAATATTTTTAATGGGTTATTTATAATATAAACAAAACACATAAACCTAGTGTACTTTATTTTTATCTAATTCTAGGAAGATTTCTGGCGGCTTTTCATTTAGAGTTGTATAATGAAGAGATCCACAGCTTTGTTCCTGCATTTATTTACCTGACTGTTGTCTCTCCCCATCCCAACCCTGAATTCATTATGCAGTTCCATGGTGTCCCATAATTTTCTGAAACTATTAATGTAGAAGGAACAAATGTGTACTTGAAGTTAAGTGTAGAAATTGAAATGATTCTTTTTAATACTCTCAGCTTAGATGTTAAAGGAAAATATATCATTTCACTAGGTTTCTCAATATCTGTATATCTCCAAGGTCATCAAAAATGTGTAAGAATAGAAAGTACACCAAGCCTCATAGGGGATACAAACGTATACACTTGAAAATAGATATCTGTCATTCCCTACTCTTTCTCTTTCTCTATTTCCTTCTCTTTCTCCTTCTCTTCTCTTCTCTTCTTTCTTTTGTCTGTAAACAACTGCAAACATTGTAGGGAGAAAAGATAAAAATAAGGATAATGTGGGGACTTTCCAGTAGTGATGGAAGCCAATTTGCAGATACTTCCCATCCAATATCACTCTGCACTTATTTATTTTTTGTTTTTTTCATACAGAAACCCTTTTATTGAGCACAATTTTATGAGTAGAACTGTGACAGACACAGATGACAAGTCCCCGCCATGAAAGGAATGAACAACCTAATACAAAGTAGAGAGAGAGGAAGAGGTGGTGTTGAGTATGAGCTGAAAATACGACCATCATGCCTCCTTGCTGCATACAGGGAAAACAGATTTATGGTTTATGTCTTTAGAAAATCTCTAAGAGCTAGTGCTTACCTCAAACTCTGGAGGTGAAAGAGAAGGCCCACATTCTTTTGTAACTTTCATACTTTCCCATTCTGGTCTCATATTTCCATAACAATTTAGAGAACAATTATATTTATTATGACATTTATAATAAAAAAACTAGAGCAAGGTAAGTGATGCTGTTAGTAACCATATTAGGGTTTCTTAGTTTTCATCCATCTTTCTCAGCTTCCATTTGGAGTTCATTGATAGTTTTTCAATCCATCTACTCCAATGATAGGCATGTTATGACTGAACACAGAGAAAGATCCAGAAATTCCTTGCCCTAACCCACATAATAGGCTCAAGTGAGCCCTGCTACCTTTTTATGTCCAAACATAATCATTTTATGAATCAGGACAAACACTATCATATATTTTTCTAAGATGTGTTATAGAGAGAAAATGAGCTGCAAACACTAGGAAGACAATAAGCTCTCAATATTTCTATATCATGGAATAATGATTTCCACAGTAAGGAAGACATTTATTTACAAAGAGCACGGAGTTACAAGTTGTGGGAAAGAGCTATATTGTAACCATGTATGACGTGCTCAGTTTTTATTGGACAAGTTCTCGAAATCTTCTCCTCCAGCTGACAATGATAATGTGTCTGCAAGTGTGAATGTTTCCAGGAAGGAGCTTTTTAGCAGCTAGCAGTTACATTTATTAGAAAAGTACAGAAAAGGCCGGGCGCGGTGGCTCAAGCCTGTAATCCCAGCACTTTGGGAGGCCGAGACGGGCGGATCATGAGGTCAGGAGATCGAGACCATCCTGGCTAACCCGGTGAAACCCCGTCTCTACTAAAAATACAAAAAAACTAGCCGGGCGAGGTGGCGGGCGCCTGTAGTCCCAGCTACTCCGGAGGCTGAGGCAGGAGAATGGCCTAAACCCGGGAGGCGGAGCTTGCAGTGAGCCGAGATCCGGCCACCGCACTCCAGCCTGGGCGACAGAGCGAGACTCCGCCTCAAAAAAAAAAAAAAAAAGAAAGAAAGAAAAGTGCAGAAAAGCCTTTCATAATGAAAAGTGCCCCTTATAGCAGGGCCTCTCCAACTTTAGCATGCATAAGAATCACCCGAGCATGTTGTTAAAATGCAGGTTCTGTTTCTGTAGGCCTATAGTGGGGCTCAGGATTCAGCATTTTTAATGGGCTCCCAGGTGGTGTTGAAGCTGCTGGCTCAGGGAGCACAGTCTGAGCATAGTCTCCCAAGGTCAGTGTCAGGTAAGGAGTGGATACTGACTTCCATCCTGGCAAATCTCTGCCAGCCCCTTACACATTCCTGAAACAGGATGTTAACTATCCCTGCTGGAGATTTCAACCTGCAGCTCCCTGTCCTGGCAGGGATTTGCCAAGATGGAAGTTGGCACCCATTCATTACCTGATACTGATCTTGGGAGACCCAGGTCAAGGCAAAAGAGTTAATGAGCATTGGTTTGACAATAGATAGCAACACAAAACAAAATATATAAATATATCTCCTGAACAAAACCTGCACTTCACATCAATAGTCATCTCAGATTTTTTTTTTTTTTTTTTTTTTTGAGAGAGAATCTTCCTCTGTTACCCAGGTTGGAGTGCAGTGGTGCCATCTTGGTTCACTGCAGCCTCCACCTCCTGAGTTCAAGCGATTCTCATGCCTCAGTCTCCTAAGTAGCTGGGATTACAGGATTACAGGTGCATGCCACCATGCCTGGCTAATTTTTGTATTTTTAGTAGAGATGGGGTTTTGCAATGTTGGCCAGGCTGGTCTCAAACTCCTGGTCTTGATCTCAGATTTTTATACACAAAGCATGGTGACCACCAATTAAATGAAGCTCTAATTTATTTCCTTCTAACATTAACAGAGAGCCTCCCTTGTAGTCTAGGATTCCCTTCTCTGTGCAGACTCCTGGGTTAAGCATTTATTTAAGAAGGTCTATCAGCATCCACAACTCCACATACAATACAAAAGACATGGCTTGTCCTTAATCTTTGGTTCTTTAGCAAATCAGATGGAAACCTCTGGGAAACTTCCATTGAAGCCCCTACCTTATTCTTCTCCAAAAAGATTCACTGAGCCTATGTCATATCTTGGAACTCATCTAAACTCAGTAGGAATGCAAAATGATCACTTGCCCCCACTATTCGAAGAACATGTATAAAAGTTGATGACAGAAAACTATTATACACACAATAATTTGAGAACAACCAAGAATAAACTAGATTGAAAATAGCTATTCCTACAGAAATATTACACATCCTGTTAGAACCATTTCTTGTACTACTTCCCTCACAAAGGCTTGACTCTCACATCCAATAATGGCATCTCCTCCCTCCACTCTCCACATCAGTGCCCAGCAAACTACATCCGGCGGCCTTGGCCCAGTGTCCACTTGTTTAAGTATCATCTATGGCTGCTTTCACACAAAAACAGCAGAATTGAGCAGTGTGACAGAGATTGTATGGCTTGCAAAGCCTAAAATATTTACCGTCTGGACCTTTACAGAAGTTTGCCAACCTCTGCTGTCGAGTAGTAAGTACCTGCCTCACAGCACTTCAATTGCATCTTATATTACAGTCAACTATAGATACATACATAGGTAGGTAGAGAAATTAATTGACTGACTGATTGATCTCCAGGGTCACCATTTGCACAACTCCATGTGGCTTCATTTACTGTGTTATAAGTTATACTAGTTATCTTATGAGGTTCTGAGCCTCCTTACTCATTTGAGTTAAGTCATGTGCCACCAGTATAGGGATTTGTCTAAACTTGGAGTTCAATAAACAGGGTTGAATCAAACTGAACTCTAGAGGTTTTTCTAGGGCATAACTGAAGTCATCATATTGAGGACGGTGAAATTACTGAGAGCAATAAGCAAACATCTGATTATACCTGTAACTAAATGAGCGGAAACCAAATGGTCCTTTTGGCAGCAAAACAAAAGTGGCTGTGACAGCCATTTTGTTTGACAGGGATTTTGCAAGAGGCTCCATAATGAATTGCAGCCATAAAATACTTGATATTAGCAAAACCGATCCTTGGTGAATCTTTACTTCCAAGCTGCTGCAGAGATAAAGAGCACAGTCTCTGCCCTTTCCAATGTATACAACCCAATGGCACAGCCATTGGCATGCTGGTTTATGGGCTGTGTATTTCTCCTTCTGCTCCAGCAAACCCATTCATCTGGTATTTTACAGTCTTAGCTGGACTCTAAAGACCCAGCAGGAAAAAGAGGCAGTAATTGCATTTTGTAAGCAATTAATTTTTTTCTTTCTTTAAAAATATCCTCCTTTATATTTGTAACTTTTAAAGAATGGAATAAAAAGATATATCTTCTGTCATTACCTCTAGAAGGGAGACTAAATCAAATCCTTTCCTTTACAATGGATGATCATATTCATCCATTGTATATTCTAATGCTCAGCATTTCATTCACTTACTATCATTATACCAGCCCTACAAATTCCATTCTTTTGCAATAGTGAGTCCCGTAAGCCTGTACATGTTCTACTAGTTGTTAACTTCACAGAAGAAATGTTAAATTTATTTAAAGTTAATACTTATGGATATAGCATTGTCTTTCATTTGATTTCACCCAGTAAAAAAAAAAATTTAAAATTTTTAATTTTTTCCATACCTAGATTCTATATCAGAAGTTTGTACATAAATTTAGAGGGTGTTTTAAAAACTTAGAAACAATTTGGATAAAAATGACTAATAAGTGTGATGGTTAAAATTAATTTACTTGACTTCACCATGGGTTCACAAAATTATACAGTAAAACTTCTGCATTTGATGAATGATCTTTCCTAATAACAGCCTAAAATTTATAAAATTCCCCTAAAGCACACAAAATGAACCTTGATTTCATGAAGGATTAGAATATAATAAACTAATAAAAGATCTGCATTCTATATCCAAATGCTATTCTAGCATAACAAGAAACTACAACAAGAACTCCTACTTTGTTTATAGAAGACGATGAGGTATGAATGATAGATACAGGCTAAATTGGGATCCATAAACTTTTGATGATTTTTTTTTT
>NW_012116378.1:535631-547154 GCF_000951035.1 Colobus angolensis palliatus
TCAGTTCAAAATGCAGAAATCACCGGTCTTCTGTGTCCTTCGCGCTGGGAGTTGGAGACTGCAGCTGTTCCTATTCGGCCATCTTGCTCCGCCACTTTTGATGATTTTAATACTTAACTTTGTTGTCTCTGTTTCTCCATGTTGAATGGCAAAAACTGAGAACTCCAACCCAATATAGCCTTCAGCCCCTCTAGAGTAAATGACATTGGCTACCCATCTTTTAAAATGCTGACCTCCCTTATGAAGCTTCTGTGCTATAGCCCAATTCACAGTGGGACCTCTGAATTCCTATAGTTTTTACCATCTTACACCTCTACTTGGTTGTCTGTAGACATCTTAAATTCAACACATCCAAAACTGAACTCATGTTCATTCCCCCAAACCTACTCCTCTGCCTAACTTCCTCATCTTTATAAATGGCCACCCTGTTCTTCAAGAGAGGCCACAATGAATTCCATGCATTTTCTCCAAGATACTGCCTTCTTTAACCTTAGAGTGTTTCAGTTTGCTGGTCTCTCAGGCCTAGAAGACTTCTCCAACTCTCCCTTCTCCATTAATTCTGCCAACTAACAACTTATTATTCTGGTTTAATTGTTCATCCTCCAAGAAACTTCCTATCAGTTTGCTCTGCTCAATATGGTAGCCACTCATCACAGGTAGTTACTGAACACTGGAAATGTGGCAAGTATGAATTGAGATGTGCTGTAAATCTGAAATATACAACAGATTTCCAAGGCTTAGTAGGAAGAAAAAATATAAAAAGTCTCAATATTTTTAATAAATTGATTACATATTGAAATAATATTTTAGACACACTGGGTTAAGCAAAACATATTAAAAGAAAAATTCAGTTTGTTTTTGTTTTTAAAATATGGCTACCAGAAAAATTTAAATAACATATGGGGTTCATGTTATAGTTTTATTGGACTGTGCTCTTCTATACCCTTGGGGCAAAGTTAGGTGCTCTTCCCACAGATTTCTTTACAACCCCTATTCCTTTTGTTAATTTGCCTGGTGACTTGTCTATCAGTTCTAGGCTCTGTTAGCTGACTTAAGCAGGGAACTTGTGATCTTATTTAGGATCACATCCATATCTGATGCACAGTAGGCACTCACATGTATTTGTTAAATGAACAGAAGAACTACATTAAAAATCAGGAAGTCAGCTCATCTCCCTAAGCCACAGTTAATATGGAGGTTAAACTAGGCTGTCTCTACCAGCCCTTCCAGTTTCATTGACTGTAAATATCTAACTTGGATGTTTAAATGAGTCTCTTCTTCCTCATCAGGTTTACAGTTCTTTCAAGGTGAAACAAATGTTTTATATTTTCCTTGTTAGTTTCCTCAGTGCTCTGTGAACACAGCTGGCTCTTAGCAACATAGGGTTAAACTGTGCATGTCCACTTATATACAGATTTTGTTCTGCCTCTGCCACCCCTGAGACAGCAATACCACCCCTCCTCTTCTTCCTCCTGCTTAACCTATTCAACATGAAGAAGATAAGGATGAAGAATTTTATGATGATTCACTTCTACTTAATGAATAGTAAATAAATTTTCTCTTCCTTATGATTATCCAATAACACTTTCTTTTCTCTAGCTTACCTTATTGTAAGAATCTGGTATATAATACATGAAACAGACAAAATATGTGTTAACCCTCTGTTTACAGTTATCAGTAAGGCTTCTGGTCAACAGTAGGCCATTCATAGTTGAGTTTTGGTGAGTCATGAAAATCAGCACCCCTAACCCCTGAGTTATTCAAGGGTCAATTGTACTTAAAAGTCATCATCTAGTCAACAAATGGTAAGCTAAAAGTATTTGCTTACATGTTTTACAGGGTGGGTCTGATGTGGGAGAATAAGTATTTGACTTAGTTGGACACTTCTTAAAATAGGTACAAATGTGGAAATTCTTTCCTAGGAGAGGAAAAGCTAAGGGCAGGCTTGGGGGCCTAGGTGGGAGAGTGGGGAAGTAGAGGGAGTGATGACTGTGAATCCTGACAGTAGAAAAGCTGACCACAGCAGGGCTGGCAAGCTCCCTAAAGCAGTTGGGTAAATGCCTCACATGCCACATCACTGGGAAGCTTCCAATGAACCAGTATCCAGGAATGACTGTTCCAGAAACACATCCTCCCTTTCTTCTTCCAGGCAATAATGAGGAAGCAAGAAGGGCTGGCCCAAAGGTACTGGGTATTACTACCTGAATTGACTCTCTACCTCCTTAACAGTATGTCAAGACCCCAAGTTACCTGTTCTGTGGATCTCAAGATGCTTCTGGTAGAAAAAACACAATCCTAATTTAAATCCACAACAAACAAGTGCAAAACTGATCAACTGCTAAGTTTATTAGGGAAAATATCCACACCAAAGCTTGTGTTTGTTCTTAGGCTACTTTTTGTTTTAACTCAAAAATACTCTTAAACAGTATGAAATTATTTCTATCTGTCTTGAGCAAATAGAAACGCGATTGTCCAATCCATCAACATTTGCAGGCAAATGGTCTATGTTAGCTCCACTGCTGTGATAAACGTTTCCGATGTGGACTCTTGAAATAATTAAGACCATTTGCGTTATTCACAGAAAAGCATGCCATTCATCAGCTATGATGCACAAGACAACCTGGTCCAGGCCAATCTCATTTTAGTGGAAAGAGGGAGTAGTCTGAAAGTTGCTTCGTCTAGAGCACAGGTGAACGTGTTGAAAAGGAAGGGCATTGTGTACAAGAAATGTAAACATTTTTAATAGGTTCAGAAATTCATAATTACTATTTATATTCCACATACATTTCTCCCAGTGATGTCCAATAGTTTAGGATAGAAAAATCTCTCCTAAGAGAGAAAAGAGGCAAAAATGCAAAGACCTATTGGAAATTTGGTTTTTTTTTTTTTTTTCCCCCATTTCTTTTCATTTCTGTAGTGCCTGCCTGCAGCTTCTATTCTGGAACTTCTCTGATCACCGCTGGAGAATTCAACATTTTAACTCTCAAAGGTTTTGTTGTGTTTTTCTTCTTCACCACCACCAGCCTTCCTCTGATTCTGGGATTTTGGCCATGTGTCCTTGGATCCAATCTCTGTTTATATAATTGTTCTCATTTTCTTCTTGCAATTACTTTTCTTTCTTTTCCTATTTTTTAAAATCTCACCTTTCGTTCCATTTCTTTTTCATCTCTCACCCTAGGAAAATTTCTCTTTCTGGCAGGCTCTTCTTGTTCTCTTTGGCAGTATTTCACAGAGGCACAAATAGTCATAATGATCAAAATGTACACTTGCAGAGGGAGCCTTAATCTCCCAAGGAGATTAGGCTACTCTGCAGACATTATCTCATCAATCTCCCCTAACCTCTGCAAAGGAGGGGCCCATTTCCTAGTAGAGACACCACCCCAGAGGGTAAAGATAGCTGCATCCTGAGACTTAAAAAGAACTAGGAACAGGCCTGGTGTAGTGGCTCATGCCTATAATCCCAATATTTTGGGAGGCCAAGGTGAGAGGATCACCCAGGAGTTTGAGACCAGCCTGGGCAACACAGTGGGACCTTATCTCTACAAAAAATAAAAAAATTAGCCAGTCATGGCACAACTGTAGTACTAGCTACTTTGGAGGCCAAGGTGGGAAGATCACTTGAGCTTAGGAGATCAAGGCTGCAGTGAGCCATGATTGTGCCACTGCACTCCAGCCTGGGCAACATAGTGAGACCCTGTCTCAAAAAATATATATGTGTGTATATATATGTGTATATGTGTATACATATATGTATATTTGTGTATATACACATACACACACACAGACTGTTGCTCATTTGCATCACAATAGGTCCAGGCTCTTAGGTTTTACTTCTCCTATTCCTTTCTTCTGGACCTCATCCTTAATTTTTACCAATCACAAAAGCATGGCTCTTATCTCTTGAGAGTAATTCCTTCATAGAAATATACTTTTAAATCTGCCACTGTCCCGTGTTGAAGAGGCATAAAGCGGAAAAATCATACATTTGGCTTATGCTTTATTTTCAAGTTTACTCTCTGTTTCATATGCTTTATTGGGTTCCTTGGAGAATTCTGCAACTGTTTCCCTTTTTCCACTCCTGTATTATTAACAATCTTACTTAGATTTCATTTACAGCATTTGGTAATGTTATGACTCTCTTCCCCCACTCCGTTGTAATAGATGAGGCAATTGATTCTCAAAACTTTCAATATGTGAACAAGCTAGTTGAGTGTCCAAATTAGCCTTATGAGCTAAGTCTTCTGCCTTTTCAGTCTACACTTTTTAAACATAATTTTATATAAATTATCACATTTAATGATCTAAACAAGCAGACAAGGTCATTATTCCTATCTCCATTTCAAAGATGAGAAAACTTCTAGACCACTTGCCCAAAGTCATCCACCTATTAAGCCAATGTAGCCAGCAGTTCAACCTAGGTTTGTCTAATTCAAATCCCGTGTCTGTACTTTTTAAAAAAACTGCTTCTCTCTTGACACATTAAAGACAAAAAGGATTTTCCCCTACCCCCACTATACATACTTTACTTGGGTTTCTTTTTTCTTGAGATGGGGTCTCACTCTGTCACCAAGGCTGGAGAGCAGTGGTGTGATCATGGCTCACTGCAGCCTTGACCTCCTGGACACAAGTGATCCTCCCAGGCAACCTCCTGAGTAGTTGGGGCCACAGGCATAGCATGCACCACCATGCCTAGCTATTTTTATTTTTTGTGGAGAGGAGGGTCTTGCTATGTTTTCCAGGCTGGTCCTGGACTCCTGGTCTCACGTGATCTGGCTGCCTCAGCCTCCCAAAGGGCTGGGGTTACAGGAGTGAGCCACCATGCCTGGCCTACTCCGGTTTCTTAGGGCCTGTCCTTCCCTGTCCGTTCCTGTCTTTGGAATGTTCTCCCCATGGAAACCAACATTCTGGCCTACTCCAGAGACCTCCTTCCTGGGAGCAGAAAGTGCCAATTGAGGGACATGCCATACACATCACTTTGTTTTAAAATTAAAATACATGTTCCCAAGGGGCATGATGGTGTTGCCAGCATGTTTCCACTGGGCCAGGTGTTGCAAGGGCACAGTGGAAGCTGACAGCCTGGAGACACTTTCCCATGCCACCTGTCCCTACCTTGCCACAGGCGGTTGAGTGCTCCATCTTTTCATGGGGCTCCCTAGGGCAAGAACCCTAAAACTATTTTAGAATTCTGGGAATCCAAGTGTGTAGTTCTTAACATTTCTACTTGGAGATAGGGAAAAGAAAACAAAACTGTAAGTTCCTCCAGATCATTTTTGGCCTTTTTAATCTACAAACAAATGTAGTACCAAAAACATTTTGTAGATAGCTCATCAAAACAGTCATAATGTAGAATAGGTATGTACAAAATTATACTTGGATGTAATGGGCATGTGACAAATATTTGTCAACAAATGATGGCAGTACAAACTCATTTGTTGCTAAATATGAATTATTCTTAAAATCCCACTGTCTAACACATTGTTCCTAATCTCAAGGCACTTTCAATATTCATAACTTGCCTTTGTATTCAATGAGGCAGCTGGAAACAACCCAGCTGAAAAGACTGATGTCTGCCCAGCAGTTCTCAGATGCCCAGCATAGAGAGGCTATCACATAATTGATGACTAAAGCTGTACCTCTTACATTCTATGAGAGAAAACCCCAGGATGAGGCTATGCGTAGCTCTGCTCCATGACCAGAGTTCTTGGGCTCCATGCTGACCCCACAACAAGATATTTTTACTTGGAACAAGTCTTTGTTTAAAAGCACTTCCAAGTTTTAATCATTAGGTTTAGGGAAAACAAGATGATTGCCTTAAGAATTTTGAATTACACAAACTTAGCTTTTATACTGGGTTCTCTTGTATAGTTTGCAGCTAAAACTGGACTTGTCACAAACCTAGCTTCTCACCATTAGTGATGGCAAATAGATTTGACCAGACACCACTGACCCTCAGGATTCATCATGGCAAACACAAGGTTTGTGGGCAACTTATCTTTGCAGCTTACCAATGGCCAGTAATAGCAATATTTTTTAATGTTGATGTACACAATATAGGTGTCTTAATTTTTCATTGCATAATTTCTTGTCTCTGTTTTGAAGCTCAAATTGTGCCCGGCACAGCTTTAAGTGACAGTGTAAGTCTGTGGCTAATTTGTGCACTAGGGGTCAGCAGTAGGTTGAGTTCTTATTCTCAATTTTTAACTCCCTGGGAGTTGCATTATATATCCACATTTTTATCATCACTTCATGGTGAACAGAGTGAACTTTCTGACCCCTTCACTTGATCACATGACTTGCTTGGCCTGTGAAGCATTGGCAGACATGATGTGAGACACTTGTCAAGAGGTTGGGAAACCCTGCTATAAAGAGAGAGCATGGAAAAGCAGACAGAATGGGAAGTTAAAAGTTGCAGAGTTCCCCTCCATGCAAGTACAACAGTGAGCATCTAACACTCATTGTCCTCAGATCTCCTTGTTCCGTGGCCAAAATACCAGCAAGGCAAATTTGGGGCTTGTGTGCACTTCTGACTTTGCTAAAATTCTCATCCCTGCTTTAGGAATTGCCAAATCAAGTCATCCTGTTGCCTGACAATTCCAAACCCTGCTCGCACTACCCACCTTGTGAAGTCTTTTTTGATTTGTCCCAAGTATCCAGTCACCTAACTTCTTGATAGAATCCTCCCAACCCCTACTCCTTACGCTTTAGTGAAGTTCATTAAAACTATCAGTTTCACTTCAGGTATTTTCTGTGAGTGCATTTTTCATGCTTTTTATTGTATTTATTTTTGCTCCATTACTTGTAAGTGCTTGAAAAACAGGCTTTGTGTTTCTTAATATATGAGCCTCTTTCTTGGAGTGGAATGTGGTTTGTTGACAGAAAATGGCTCCCACTCAAGCACTGACATGTCTGTTTCTGTCAGGCATTTCATCTCATAGTGAGAAATGGCAGACTCAGCTTGGGTCCTGAAATACAGAAACTGGTAAAGATTGTTGTGAAGGTCTAGGTGCTGATTTGAATGCTGTCCATTGGGAGAACAGCAGCTTATTTAATGAAAACTGCAGGAGAAAAGTTTCCATGAAGAAAACATCAACAGGAGAAGGAAGCCTTGAATTTGTGTTTTTTGAAGCATCTAGCAAAACACATTAGATAATAAATATTTGTTGCTTGGATAGATGGATGGATGACTAGATAAACACACATATGAGAGAGGTAACCAATGAGGGCTTAGAAGCCTAAAGCTAGGTTTCTGAATTTGTTTTCAGTAGTAACAGAGAGCTACAGAAAGATATTGCTGAGGAAGAAGACTTCTAATGTGATAAATGTAGAAGATACATTTAACAGCTTCAGGGAGGGATGTGTGAGCTTGATCTTCTCATACAGGGTCTCAGGAAAATATAAACATATTTTTCCAAGGGAATTTTGGAGATAATTTTCTATCTTATTGGTTATAATTATATCTGAAATGAACACAAATGATTATAAAATAGCACTAGAATTAAAGCATGTTTGTTCATCCACAAACACAACTAATTCATGTTTAATATGTGTGAGCCTAGCCACAAAGATGTCAGTCCATTTACCCTTTTGCTGAAAGAAAAACATCATAGCTATCTAGTTAATCAGCAGTGTTTGTTAGTGAAGAATTCATGTTTTCCCAATGCAAGGGCAATTCAATGAAGGCGGGTGATACGGAAGTAAAATCTGGGTCTTAAATACTCCTGAACATGGGCTCATCAGTGGCTGTAACTGTATTTATTAATTATGGAAAAAATGACATTTTGGTCATTATATAGATGGTTATTACATTGGGGGAAAGCAAGTACAGAATATAGAGATGTTATTACAATTTCCAATTGTGTTTAAGCAGAAAGACAGACCGACAGTCCTACCTTCTCAGAAAGAATGATTTTTACTGGTCATTCAGAAACTATGAAGAGGGCTTTATTCTCACCAATACACTGATTTTAATTGTGGCTCCCTTCTGACTGGCTCCTTATTGGATTTTGTAATACCTGTATCTTATAATACTGCATCTGGGGTCACAGCTTTCCCTTTACAAAGTGTTTTCACACAAGTCATTTCATCAGTCTTAATCACTGGACTAAGGAGGGGAAATCAGTATTTCCATTTCAGAGATAATAAACTCATCCCAGTTAAAATGACTGATAGTTTTTGTCTCTGGGGGCAGCAGTGTCCTCATTGCTCTATGTCAACTATCTGAGAGAATAGTCTTCCAATAACAGGTGAGACACCTTTGGATGTTTTTAACTAATAGATGCCTTCATATTTCTTTACATAGGGTATCCAATTATAAAACAACTATGGATAATTCATTTGAAATAACTTCAAAGATTTTATTCTTCTTTTCATTAGCCTTATTTTAAGGTTGCCTTTGAAATACTCATCATCTTGCTTCATCTTGAGTATTTGCCAGTGCTTAACCTCAAGAAGGTAATTACAAAAGCCATTCTACCTCAACCTGAAAAATCACAACCTTCTGGGAATAACATTTTTTCTATTAGAAGTATAGTTGCCAAGGTAATTTAAAAAGAAAAAAAGGAGGCCTGGCACAGTGATTCATGCCTGTAATCCTAGCACTTTGGGAGGCCGAGGTGGGTGGATTGCCTGAGCTCAGGAGTTCGAGACCAGCCTGGACAAATGGTGAAACCCTGTCTCTACTAAAATATACAGAAAATTAGCTGGGCAAGGCAGTGTGCGCCGGTAATCCCAGCTACTTGGGAGGCTGAGACAGGAGAATCGCTTGAACCTGAAAGGCGGAGGCAGCCTGGGTGACAGAACAAGGGTCCATCTCAAAAACAAACAAACAACAATACCAACAACAACATAAAACAAAAACGAAGGGAAGGGGAAGGGGAGGACCCCTGTCAGTCAGTTTCATATGTCCAAACCACTAAACTCTACTTTCTGATTTCCCAGAGATGACCAAAATTTCATATTTCAACTCTGTACCCAAGGTCCAAGTTATTCTAAGCAAATGAAATAACTCAATTTCCTTTTAAGGTGGAAAAGAACCACCATACTTTTAAAAACAATCACTTTCCAAATTGACATTTTTTAAGGTATCAGAGAACTCTTAATTGTTTCCAAATTTGGGTTGCAGTTGTTCATTAGAATGTATCAAATGTTAAAGGACTTAAATTTGATCATGCTCACATCCAACGTGTCCTGTACAATGTGAAACTGGTACAAAACAACACTTCTTTACAATGTTCCTTTCCTTGTAAGATCAACATGTGCTTGTGGGACATTTCACTCTCTATGAGCATCTTTCCAAAAATTTCTGTGTGCTTTCAAGGGAATAAAAGAGCAGACATCTGTCTGATCCAGGGTATCATGGTGACTTACGCTTGGGATCCCATAGTAAGGGGGTGATGATGTAGCTAGAATATTCTCTCTACTTGGGTCCCCTTTTGGGTAGATCTGTTGCTTGTAAGCCTCAAATTATGCATGTACCACAACAGACAAGGCATTTCTGAAAATTAAATAACTTCATTCAAATGAAGTTTCCTTTCTGTAAGAACTTCCATCACCCTAATTCTGCATAGGGCCTGAATACAGACACACAATATGCTTGGAGTGTCGGGTGCTTAATACTCCCATCAGCACAGCCATAATCATTGTAACATCAAATTAGGATACGACACCTCCTCACATGTTCCTTTGTTAAATTTTCATTTTATGCAGTCTTGCTGATAGTTTGTGCTGCCTTTGCATGGTATCTCTTTTGTGTTCTGTTCAAAAATATTTCCCTTATAAAACCATAACTTGTTCTAGCTCTTTGATACTATTTCAAGTAGATACAGCTAGATGTAAACCGCTTATTTATCCCTGACAAAAAATTTACACACAGTTGCTAAAAATAAAGTAAGGCATTTAAATCCTCCTTTAATTCATTCAATATGCTGAGATAAAATTCATACACATCCCATGATGTGTGGGGTAATTCTAATAAATAAGATTTCATATTAATTCACAAAACTTAGTAATTCTTGCAAATTCATTGATTCACTTCTTCACTTATTTTGGTCATTGAATTTTTGTATTTGATTGTCATTTGTTACTCTATGCCCTGCACAAAACGGACCTTTTCATGAAGAAATGGGAAGAGTATCAATAAGTTAAAAATCAGTATCATGCAACCTGGATGAAAACAGGGGCTACTCTGTTCCATTAATACTTTTGATTTTTTTTTTAATGTACCTCTGATTTAATGTCCATTTAAACCCTTCATTCACATAAAATCAAATCCCTCCATGAAATATTACTCATAAAAAGGATCTTATGTAGAACAGCATGCAAGCATGCATGTTTTCCTTTCCCCATATTTGCATTAAATTGGAACAGATTAACTTAATGTTGCATGAAAATAAGTGAAGTGTCATTTTAATTAAAAGATAGTAGTGCTATATCCCTTGGCTGAGCCTCAGAAAGCACTTTCCATTTCTTAGAAGTAAAATGGATAATTATTCCTGATGGTTCATAAGCTAGAATTTTCTCTTAATCTATTTTGATAGATTGGATTGGGCACTTTTGTACTGTGGACTATCATGTTGAGAATGAAGCCACAACATTTTGACAACTTCCCAGCACTGAGGCTTGCCCATCAGGGATAGGCAGTTAAAATGTCAATCAGAGTGGTCTTCTACTAAAATGCAAAGAAACAATTGCCAGAAATGAACACTTTCTTACTAGACACAACCCAAATCTGCTTTGAGCCTTTCTTCTTGAGGAGAAATGCAGTCTTCAGCTGTAAAAAGAAACCGTGTTGGAAATTTGATTAACAAGCTCTATTGCATAGCACAAGTTGACCTGATACAATGGAGCATGTGTCAGAGGTAAAGCTGTCTTGTAGCTACTTGAACCAGCCAAGTTCTATGATCATAAACTGCCTTTTTTTTTTGAGAATACATCAATGGTAAGCCTTGGAAGTCATGATGAAAAACAATTGCCTGTTCACTGGTATTTCCAACAACTGCCTTAGGGCTGCATAATTAGTATTTCTGAGCAAGCAAGCAAGCATGCACTCATATAGCAGGCACACATGACAGTTTCTGTAGCAACACACATACACACACTTCTCCTAATTGTTGGAGACCATTGTAAATTCAGGAACAGAGAGAAGGTGGAGCTAACTAGAAGTCTCCAAAAATGAGTTGGTTCAAACATATCAACACTGGTTAAAAAACAAAATTTCAACGTTCCTTCCATTGATTCTACTTTTCTCAATATGTCAACCTAGTTACCTCTTGCTCAACTCTAGCCATTTTTTCCCTTGTTATTCTTTTAGGAAGCAGGAGCTAGTTTTGCAAATGGATTTAGCACTCATTGTGTATTCCATTAAGCATGGTCTTCAGGCAGTGCAGAAGACTGTCTTTTCTGTGTCCCTCACTAACAGAGTTTCTGGCCCTCTTTTCTTTCTTTCTTTCTTCCTTCCTTCTTTCCTTCCTTTCCTTCCTTCTTTCCTTCCTTTCCTCCCTCCTTTCCTTCTTTCCCTCCCTTTCC
>NW_012116378.1:547216-573091 GCF_000951035.1 Colobus angolensis palliatus
TTCCTTCCTTCCTTCCTTCCTTCCTTCCTTCCTTCCTTCCTTCCTCTCTTCCTCTGTGATTTGAAGACTGCAAGCATTCAAAAATGAATGTTCTTTTGACTCCTGTTAAGTTCTAAAGAAACCAGTGTATTTTCAGAGATCACAGAAGAGAACAGTAAGAACAGATCATAGGAAAAAAATTCTGGGCAAGACGGAAATCAAAAAGAAACATAGGGAAATCTGTTAGGCCTCCTGAGTGAAGACCATGGATGCGTTCGGGGAGGCAAAAGAGTCTCTTAATCACACAGTGTAAAAGTATGATCCTTGTTATTTTTGTTTTTCATTGCAGGCATTTCTAACAGGAACAAAAGCAGCACTGGAAAATGTATCAGCTCTGTTTTTTCTTGGCATAATATTTTATGTGCCTGTTTATTCTCACAGGCATTTCTGAGAACATAAACTGAAAAAGCTTATTCTCAGAAAAAGGGTTATATTCTCAGTTCTAATGCTCCATCTGCATTAATAAGATTATACTGATAAATCCAAAATTACTCAGACTGGAAATACATTTTTACCATTCTTGCTCCCCTCCCTTTCTACCTCTTCCAACTAGGGCCGTCATCTCTTTTGGGAATAAAAAGTCAAAAAACAGTCCCACGGAGAATCTAACTTCAAAGTATTTTATAGATACCCAAAGCCTGGTAGGAAGAAAACTCAGCAGTGTACTGGTCATTCTCCAGAGAAGAAATGAGAATACAGGGCAGGGAAATTGATGGCTCTACCCAGGCATGGAACCCAGGGTTCCAGTCTAACAGCAAAAGTTATCCACAGTCTCTACCCTTTCTATACTTCCAAATAGATGTGGCAGATTACATTGAGAAGAATAATTTTGTTGCCAGAAGTTGTTTTTTACATTAAATATAATTTTCCTTATTTTGGCTTGTTCTCAATAATGACAACAACCTGCAATAATCATGCATTCTAGGCACTGCATTTATTGCTCAATATATCTCTTCATTCAACATTAAAGCTCACAACTCTCCCAAGTAAATGCTTATTAAAACCCAGATCTTCAAATATTAAAAGTATAGCATCAAAGACGATTCAACTGAATTTATGAAACCTAATTTGAAATCCAACAAAGCATTTGTTTTGAGGCACGTAGGGCAGTGGTGAAATGTTGAGCGTTTTCTAACCAATGGAATAACACATTTATCTTAGGGCTTGGAAAGGCTTCTGTTTTAGACTGTTGTATAACAAAATCTGGCCTCACTTACATTGTGCAACCAAGACATTTGGCCCTAGTGCTGCTGAGCTGGGAGCCAAGTGGCCACTAGGATACTAACACATGAAGCAAAATACAATCAATCAGGAACCATCTTACCAGATACTTCTCTTCAATCAGCAACTCTAAGAGTGGAAACTCTTCCTGGCTTGGGATTATGTAAATTTTCCAAATCAATGACATTTTATCATGGAGCTTCTGACAAAGAAATGAGCACCTTATCCAACCTGGGCCATGCTCATCAACCAGAAATAGTGTAGACAGGGCTCCTGCCTTAGAAGGAAAGTTTGAGTACATGACAGTGTTGTTCTAACTCCAGATTCCTCATGTTCTAACTTCTGTTTTCAGAAGCAATCACTTGAAGAAAAATGCTGTGCATAATGATTCAAAATACTCTCTAACTACTGGGAATATATAGTACAGTTAGAGAAATAAGTGGTTGTTACCTGTGGTGGAGGATGTGGTAAACAAATCATCGGTCTTAAAGTCTCACTTTGGGTAATTGTAATGGAGGGGGCTCTAAATTTCCTAAATTGGAATGGAAAAATAGAATTTCCTTAATTCCATTTTGTCTTTTCATTTTGGCTCCACTGCTTTGCCTACTCTAACTGACCACCTCTATTTCTAGTCCCAGTACAGCATTATAGCACCTAACCCACCTGTCATTCTTATATAATCCAATTTCAAAGTACCTCTTAATTTGATATGAAATCATTACAGTTGTGCACATAATTACTGACAATGATCATCTAAAGCAACATCAAATGGAAAACTGTTCTTCAAGGAAACGTTAAGTTCCATATAGCTTGCCCTTGCTGTCATGTGTATATCATCATTTAGGAGACCTAAATGGTTAGAATGGATCCCCTATTAGCCCTGTCTCTTAGTCAGTGGCTATGAATAGATGTTCCTATTTGGGAAAATTGCCAAATTCATTTTGTAAAATTAACTTCAAAGAAAATCTCCTGTTTCATGCATGCATACACACACACCAAACTTTCAAAACTCCTAATAATAGATGTCTATGATAACCAGAACTTTCTGGACAATGGTAGAAGGACAACAGTAGAGATTTCTTACTGACCAAAGAAAAACAAATATTGGTGGATGACAAGAGGCTAACAGTACTTGGAGGATAACTGTATTGTAGCAGCTGCTTTAATGCTTCCTTATTGGCCAACCTGTGCTAGTCATGTAGCTATGGTGGACAGTTCTAGGTCCACTGGCAGTCTCACATCAAGAGGCCTGGCTGTGAGGTCTCCCTACTTTTCTGTCTCAGAGCATTCTTTTAAGTTGCTTAGATGCAGTGCAGGTGGGCTCCTGGGAAACAATGGGAAGGGGTCAGTGAATAAATACTTCAGCTTCATCCTTCAGAAGTACAAGTCTCAGGCAAGTTCTATACTAGGGGTCAGCAAACTCTTTTGGTAATGGGCCAGATATTTATTTAGATATTTTAGGCCATGTGGTCTCTGTCACAGCTATTTAACTCTGTCACTGTAGCACAAAAGCAGCTATAGATAACATGTAAACAAATCGGTGTAGCCCTGTGCCAATAAAACTTTATTCATGAAAAACAGGCCAGGTTTGGCCACAGGATATAGTTTGGGGACATTTGTTCTACATAATTTCTTAGAAATTCTCTAGCGGTGTTGAGGTCCCTACTGCTAACCTACACAATCTTTTGTTTTTCTTTCTTTTCTCATTTTTCCTACTTTCTTACCCCTGCTTCCTGGAATCATCTCCTAAATAAACTACCTGCCCTCACATCCTTATTTCATGCTCTGTTAAAAAAAAAAAAAAAAAAAAAAAAAAGACACATAGGCAGCAGAGGCACCCACTCAATGTCTGTTGACAGAAGTAATGAAGGAAGCATGCGTGATAAGATATGATCCATTGTAGACTAGCTTTGGTGCCCTGGTCAAAATGAATGCTTAGTAGAAGATGATAATTAAGATGAAGCAGCGACTTCAGGACCTGGGCTCATTCTGGCATTAGAATAAATTGCATAACCTTTATATTCTGTATTCCACAATCATTTATTTTAGAAAGGAAGTATTGCAAAGGAACATATCTGGCTCATGAAGGGCTACAGACTAGGGAGGAGAGTGCTGGCTAGCAAATTGGTGTTGATAAAGTAGTCCAGAGCTGACTCCAAGCCATGTATTTTTCAAGTAGTCCCTCTAGAAAACTCTACAAAAAGCCAGTCTACACCCACTGTAAGATTTAGTGAACAGTGACAACGGGGGCCAGCCCTGCTCAAAACAAGGGAACCATGAGATGGCAGTCTCAGAGGAGGCCTCTTAGTGGTTTCTCCAATCTTTTTCCTCAGTTGATTTAATTTGCAGAAAGAATTCCTTTTTGTCTGTTCTTCATAGAGGGTGCTTTGGGGTTTGACCCTACCCATCCTCCCTCAGCTTACTACAATAGCAACATGGTAGGAAAAATATATACTGCTTTTCCATGGATGATTGTTAGATATGACCTTAACAGCAATTTGATTTTTTAAAACAGGGGCTTCCTGTGTTGCCCAGGCTGGAGTGCAATGGTATGATCATGGCTCACTGCAGCCTCAGCTTCCTGGGCTCAAGCCGTCCTCCCAGCTCAGCCTCCAAGTAGTTGGGACTACAGGTGCACACCATCATGCCTGGCTAATTTTTTAAATTTTTTTGTAGAGATGGGGTTTCACTGTGTTGCCCAGGCTGGTCTCCAATGCCTGGGCTCAAGTGATCCTCCCACCTCAGCCTCCCAAAGTGCTAGGAATACAGGTGTGAACCACCACTCCTGGCCTGCAATTTGATTTTCTAATAGATGTATACTTAAATGTTTCACTTACTGGAACCTAGATTTGACAGTGGACTGGGAAAACTCCATTTTAAAATCATACCTTTGTCTAGTTAGGTTTATTGAATGATGGGAATATGGAAAGTGGGCAAATATTTGACCGTTTTCTCTAAGGGCATTAAAGGATCTGTAACTGTATAAAGTTGGTAATGATGAGTTGCTAATCCTGTGGTCAAATATAAGGAACAACTAGGGCAGAGTCCATAAATTCCCTAAAGGTTCAATATTTAAGTTTCCATATGAAAAAAATACAAAAAGTTATCCATTCTGTTCTTCCTAAGAAAAATAATGTCCTGGTTCAAATTTGATGGTCAATGGAGTTATATTGTTTTGTACTTCCTTCTACTTCATCTTATGCTTCTTCCTTGCATTCTATTCATTCTTTCATTTGTAAAATAAATAGAGTATCTATTATCTATAAAACACAGGAGATGGTTTGGAACATTGTATTCATTATCCTTCCCTATGGGCACATTTAGCTCCTCACTCTATTGGAGTCAGGCTTGGACAAGTGACTTGCACTGGCGAATGCAATATGAGTGCAAGTGACAAAATACTTCCTAGTAAAAATTTTTAAGCAGACTCAGTGTTTCTACTTACCTTTTATTTTATTTTAAGTGATACCTAAAGTGAAGGCAGCAAGGTAGAAAGCCACAGGTAATCCACAATGGCTTTCATGAGAAAGAGAAACAAACCTCTATTGCTGGAAGTCACTGAGATACTTGGGGTTGTTTATTTACCATGGTATTATTTCACCAAAACTCACAATTACAGGGGTTCAAAGATGAAATACACATGGCTCCTGTGCTAAAAAGGTTTAGTAAAAGTTATACAATAAGAAGACTTCTTGTATATGGTGTGGGCTAGTAGTATGAATAGTAGTTAAGGGCATATATTTTGCAGTCATGAAGCCTGGGTTTGAAACTCCCACTCCCATTTAAGTTTGGCTAATTTGCAAAGGTTATTTATCCTCTCTCAGCCTTACAAATATAGTTCTCAACTTGCTGGGCTGGTGGGAGAAATAGCTGAGATAATATTACCACATGTGCAGCACAGGACAAAATAATTTGCTCAGAGGAAGTGCTCCATGCAAATTATGAACAATTTAAAGCTATTTAAGGGAATTCACTATGACATTGATGGCATCATGTACTTCCACAAGATAAGTTTTATCTCTTTTATCTTAATCCTTGGACCAACAGGTAGCAAAGACTGAGAAACTTCTAGGCAGAAAATCAGTATCTTGAATTGTAACTCCCTAGATTGCCACAAGGAACTTATCTTGTAAACAAATAATCCTAAAGTTCTTTCCCTCCTCTTGAAGTTTTTTACACTTCACAAAACCTCATTTCCTCTACATGCAAAATGAGAACTATGTTAGTTACACACATGTATCACACATCTCATTTTGAGAAAAAAACCTACTGAGGAACTGAAGCATCTGGGTTTGGAGTCTGCACATCATGGTGCCTAGCCATGTGACATTGTACCAGTCATTTAATCCAGTAGATTTCTTGAGTCAGCAAAATTTAAAAACAAACTATATAGGTCATGCTTTAAGCTTTCACTTTTAACTTTGCTAAAGAAGAATTTTGAAAGAAAAGAAACTTGCTATTAATTACTATTATTTTGTATAAACGAAAGAGTATTTTCATACACAAACAATATGAAGGACCCAATGGAAATAAAGGACAATCTCTTCCAAGAAGGTAAATGACAAACTTATATAAACATATAGCACAAAAGAGGACTTATTTGAAAAATATTGGAATGTAGAAAAATTAGAATATAAAATCTTACCATATTTCATTTTAGTAATTGTTTTCTAAACAAATTATTTTGGAAACCCTCATTTTGAGGATCTACATTCAGCAGTAAAAACCAGAGAATTATGAGGCCCAATATGCTCCTTTACTTAAAAAAATCCCCAGCATATTATTTGTATACAAAATAAATTTTGACACTTAGCTATACTGACAAGAATAACAACAGCTCTTTCAATCAATTTGGGATGTTGAGTAGTTTGGGGTAAACCCAAATACAACAGCAGTTCTTCAGCTGCTTCAAATGCCATTAAAATTACATGGCCAATTGACTTTAAACAAAGGTGTCATGGTAATTCAATGGGTAAAAGACATATGCAATTGAAACAACTACATATCTGCACATGGAAAAAATGAATCTTACCCTTGACTCACTATGGACAAAAATTAACCTAAAATGGATCATATCTCCAAACATAAGAACTAAGAACATTAAACTTCTACAAAAAAGTGTTGGACAAAATCTTTGTGACCCTGAGTTAGGTAAATATTTCTTAAACAGGATGTAGAAAACAGCCATAAAAGAAATATATTGATAAACTGGACCTTATTAAGATTAGAAGATTTTGGTTTTCAGAAGACACATTTAAGAAAAAAAGGCAAGCCACAGACTGAGGGAAAATACATGTGAAGCATATATGCAACAGAGGGCTTATATCCAGAATATGTCATCAAGATTTGATACAATTCAATATGAAGACAACCCAATTTTATTTATTTATTTATGCTTTTGTGTTTGTTATTTCTTTTTTTTCTTTATTATTATTATTATTATTATACTTTAAGTTCTAGGGTACATGTGTATAACGTGCAGGTTTGTTACATATGTATACTTGTGCCATGTTGGTGTGCTGCACCCATCAACTCGTCAGCACCCAACAACTCGTGATTTACATCAGGTATAACTCCCAATGCAATCTCTCCCCCCTCCACCCTCCCCATGATAGGCCCCGGTGTGTGATGTTCCCCTTCCCGAGTCCAAGTGATCTCATTGCTCAGTTCCCACCTATGAGTGAGAACATGCGGTGTTTGGTTTTCTGTTCTTGCGATAGTTTGCTGAGAATGATGGTTTCCAGCTGCATCCATGTCCCTACAAAGGACACAAACTCATCCTTTTTTATGGCTGCAGATATGTGCCACATTTTCTTAATCCAGTCTGTCACAGATGGACATTTGGGTTGATTCCAAGACTTTGCTATTGTGAATAGTGCCGCAATAAACATACGTGTGCATGTGTCTTTATAGCGGCATGATTTATAATCCTTTGGGTATATACCCAGTAATGGGATGGCTGGGTCATATGGTACATCTAGATCTAGATCCTTGAGGAATCACCATACTGTTTTCCATAATGGTTGAACTCGTTTACAATCCCACCAACAGTGTAAAAGTGTTCCTATTTCTCCACATCCTCTCCAGCACCTGTTGTTTCCTGACTTTTTAATGATGCCGTTCTAACTGGTGTGAGATGGTATCTCATTGTGGTTTTGATTTGCATTTCTCTGATGGCGAGTGATGATGAGCATTTTTTCATGTGTCTGTTGGCTGTATGCATGTCTTCTTTTGAGAAATGTCTGTTCATATCCCTTGCCCACTTTTTGATGGGGGACAACCCAATTTTAAATGGTAAAAATATTTGATCAGACATTTCATATACACTTTACAGATGCTCAGTATTACTAAGCAGGGAAATGCAAAATTGAAATCACAATGAGGTCTCATTAGATATCCACTAGAATGGCTAAAATTAAAAAGACTGACAGTATCAACTGTTGGTGAGAATATGAATCAACTGGACTCTCACATATTGTTGCTGGGGATAGAAGTGGTACAGTTACTTTTGGAAACATTTTGGTAATAGCTCATGAAGTCAAGCACATATTTATCATATGATCCAGCAGTATTACTTTCATGTATTTAACCAAGAGAAATTAAAACAAGTCTCTATACAGACTTGTACATGGTAGTTCATAGCAGCGTTATGCATAATAACCAAAATTAGAAAAAAAATACAAAATGTCTACCAACTTCGAATGGATAAACAAATTATGGTATATCTATACTATGGAATACCACTGCACAGTGAAAATAAGCAAAATATGATACGCACAAAAAGCGGATAAATCTCAAAATGTATGCGAAGTGGAGTAAGTCCAACACAAAAGATTCTGCTTATATGAAATTCTAGGAAAGCCAAAACTATAATAGCAGAAAGCCAGTTAGTAGATATCTGGGGCCAGGGGATAGGGGAGCAGATTGACCGTCAGGGACTTGAGGAAACTATGGGTAGGTGGAAGTGTTCTGTAACTTGATTTTAGAGGTGTTTACATAATAGTAAATAATTACTAAAATTCAGCAATTACACTTCAGATTGGCACATTTTCTTGTATATAAATTATATTTCAATAATGCTGGGAATGGTGGGAGCGGGAAGGGCAATGAATGCCCTTACAGATTTCACCCACAGTTGCAGTAGGAGACTAACAAAATATGTATTTCAACTTACTTACAAAAAGGATCCTGGGAGAAACCCAGGAAACAGGAGGACACTCCTGACAAATCCCCACACTTGAGGCTACTCCCTGAGAGCCTAACACCAAATGGGCAGAAATTTACCTGAAAAGAAGTACTTTCTCTTTTTGGATGAAGAAAACCCTATTATCTCTGTGATAAATCTTTTCCAAAGATGGCTGCCAACAATTGTCCCAACTTCTGTGCTCCATGGTCAATGGAGTTATATTGTTTTGTACTTCATTCTACTTCATCTTATGCTTCTTCCTAGCATTATATTCATTCATTCATTTATAAAATAGAATATCTATCTACGAAACACAGGACGTGGCTTGGAACATTGTATTCATTATCCTTCCCTATGGGCAAATTTATCTCCTTACTCCATTGGAGTCAGGCTTTGACAAGTGACTTGCATCTTATGCTTCTTCCATTGATTGTGCCCCATGGTCTTCATTTCTTCCATCAAAGAGGTGGAGACTGTTTCCCTTCCCCTTGAAGCTGAGCTGGCCCTGACCTGCCTTCACCAATGGAAGTCACAGGCCTAGACCTCAAGAGTCTTGGAAACTTCTGTTTTCACCCTCTTGGAACCCTGAGATCACCATGCTGTGGAAAGGCCATAAAGGAACCTTTCCTTTATGGGAAAGGAACATGGGAACCAACAACTCTAGTCAGCCATTAGCCAAGCTCATGTAGTCACATGTCTTGCAGACAAGGTCAAGCAGAACTACCCAGTTAACCCTCTGAATCAAGAGAAATAATACATCATGGCCGTTCTGAGCCATTACATTTTACTGTGGTTTGTTACCCAGTGATAGATTACTGACTTAAACTCCATGAATCCCAGTGAGTTGGGGATCCTCAAAACCTCCTCCATGTTTGGTGACTAACTAGAAGGACTCATTGGTCTCAAAATATGGTAGTACTCTTGATTAAGGTTTATTACAGCAATAGTCTGCAGAATCTTCTGGAGAAATCCCTGTACAAACTTCCTATCCTTTCTCTATCTCATGAAAAGTCACACAGTGCATTCTCTTCTTAGCAATAAAAATGAAGGAACATGTGTGTCTGAGGTTTTTGGCCAAGGAAACCCATTGAAGACTCAACATCCAAAGTTTTTATTGGGTGCTGATCACATAGGCACCCTCTGCCTGGCAACTTCTAAAATTCCAGACTCCCAGAGGAAATCAGGTGTTCACCATAAATTACATTGTAGAAATTGTCTAAGCACAGGGAGTAAACCTTATCATTAAGTGATGGAGGGAACATTTTGACCGTCAAGTTCCTATGTGTTAGCCAAGAGCCAACCTTGATAAGGAGCCCTTCTACAGGTAGCAGTTTCAGGCTTGCTATCTTAACTCCTTGCTAAACATTCAATTTCTTTGAAGAGCTATCTTCACCGTCTTACAGGTTTGCTCTGAAGATTAAGAGAGATGGTGATGGTAAAGCATTGTGTAGCGCTAGCTGTAAAATGTATAGAATCACCGTTTTCTGAAATCACTATCATCATTACTGCATTTTGCTGGGTTCTCTAACGTAATAGTTCACAAGAATCAACACTTATGTGATGCCTTATCATTTGCAGGAAGGAAATATAGTGAAGTGGTTTAATATATTCCCCAGGAAGTTGAATCCTGGCTCCACCACTTAACCATCACATTGTCAAGTTATTTAAGCTGTGTCTAAATTACTCACCTCTAGTATTGAGATAATAATAGTATCTATACTGTATGCAGTATTCACGAGGATTAAATGAGAGGTGATTCAACAAAGTACTAGCACAGTGTCTGGTAGATAATAAATGCAACATACGATTTCTGAACAGAGCATTCTTCTCATCGCCAAACATTTCTATTTTGGATATTTTTCTTCATGGCCCAGTGGAGTGAGAAACATGAGGACCACTGCACTGACAATCATTAGGAGAGGGTCAGTAGTCTAATGAACTAGATTATTTCTTCTCTGTAGTATGTCAACTACCTACTCTCTCTCCAGTTCCCCTGTAGATTCCCACCAGAAAATGTTCTTCAAGATTGTATTAGCATTTCCTATTGACAAAGGGAACAAACAGAACATGCTTGTTTTGTCAAAAACCAACTGCAAAACCAACTCAGCTGTGATTGCAAACAGTGCAAGAGTTTACTGACTGACAGTCTACAGAATTTAGATAGAGTCCTCTCTCAGAGTGGCTATGAGTTTTATTTCTGAGCCTCTTAAAAATCAAAATCATTCAGTTATTCCTTCAGTGAAGCCGAACATGTGGAAAATCACAAATGGGGTCAAAATCGGCATCAGCAAAACTGACCTGAAGGGAATCTGTTGAATGACAACTTCTCATCCTCACATATGAGGTAGAGATGGAACTGTGGAACTGACCAAATCCATTTCGTTTTAAGCACAGTCTAAATAGTACGAAGCTTTTGTTCAAACTCTGAAGCATAAATTAAACATACTGTGGAGGAAGATACTATCTATTATTTTATTATCTATTGCAGTTTAAACCTGTTTGCAGAATGCAAATATTACAGCAGCAAATGTCCAAAGTTAAGAATCTTACAATAAGTTATTTTCATCTGTCATTTATCCTCTGGTCATTTTATACATAAAGAATAATTCTTATTTAAGACAAATCCCCTCTTTGAATTCAAGATCAAGAAGGAATCTGTGGTGATTTCTTTTTTTTTTTTTTTGGTGATTTCTTTCTGTGTTTATTTCCCTTTGAGAGAGAGGGAGGAAGAAGGAAGATTGGAGGAGGGAGTAGAGGTGGGGCAAACAGTGATATGCTGATAAACTGGCTAAAATAAAAGCAATCTAATTTGTAGTTTTTGTTGTTTTTTGTAATGTAAATATTCCCAGCATGGCCAATTTCATGCTATTAATAATTTATTGACTCCCCCAAGCTGGTAGGAGCTAGTTCTAGTACCACTAAATGAAGGTATAAAGAGAAAGGAAGAAAGGGAGACAGAAAGGGAGAGAAAATGAAAAGGAAAGGAAGAAAGAAGAGAGAAAGAGATGGAGAAAGAAGACTTGAGTAGTCACATCAGCCAGTAAATTTTGAGTTCATATTATGTAGTTGGCATTTACATAGATTATTTTAATTTATTCTCCCTATAGCTCTATAATGTAGGTCTATTATCTTTATGCCCATTGGAAATTGAGGAAACCACCTAGGCACGTGGCTCATGCCTGTAATCCCAGCACTTTGGGAGGCCTAGGCGGGTGGATCGCCTGAGGTTAGGAGTTCGAGACCAGCTTGACCAACATGGAGAAACCCCGTCTCTACTAAAAGTACAAAATCAGCCAGGCGTGGTGGTGCATGCCTGTAATCCCAGCTACTCGGGAGGCTGAGGCAGGAGAATCGCTTGAACCTGGCGGAACTCACTTGTAAAAAATAAAAAAATAAAAAAAAAAGAAAAAAAAGAGAAAAGAAAAGGAGGAAACCTAGGCATGTGTCAGTTCACCAAAAATGCTCGAAAGCTACATGACCAGTTTGTGGTAGAACACAAATGAGGCAGCACTCCAGTCCTTTCCTCCCAAATGAGACATTTACCCTCAGTGCATTAAGATTGAATCCAGACACCTTGATGGAAGCTCTCATCCCTCACCTACCTAACTTGACTTGGTCCAATGATGTCCTAGGCCACTGGTCATTTTTCTTGAATCTCTGTAACTGCAATTACTATATACCTGGACTCTCAACAATTGCTCCTGTATTCCAAGAAGAAGCTATTCACAAATCTTAAGCCTAGGGTCTTTCGTGAAACGTAGGAGATGTTTTATCCTAGACAGGCAACACAGATGCAATGAAACGAATGATCAGGACTTAACATGCTGGACAATAGCATTCTATCACCAGAGTCTCCCATTTTATACTCTACACAAGAGTACCATTACTTTAACTAAACAATAACTAATCGGTTCTGCAAAACCTTGTGTTTCCAGTCCTAATCTTTTGTCAGAACTGTAGGATAAAGTGACTTTGAACATATACGGTGGTGATGGAAGGATCCTGAAAATGTGTCTAACCCTGTCAGGTGACATTCTGTTAGTGGAAGAAGTGCAGGGTGCTTTTATTTTTGTTTTAAATAAACTTTTTATTTTGGTTTAATTTTAGGTTGCAGAGAAGTTGCAAGGATAATATAAATAGTTCCTGCATGCCCTTCACCCAGCATCACATATATTTGTCAAAACTGAGCAATTATTTTTGGTATATTACTGTTAACTCCAGATTTTAATTTTATAATGACTTTATGGTAATTGTTAAATAATAGGATAATGTGTGTAATGTTACAGAATTTATAAGTTGTTTTCACTTAATAAACTTCCATCTATGGCCCTGCATCAACCCTAGAGAGATAGGTAGGCTTAGTGATACCTCACTGAAAAGATGATGAGGTTATAGTTTCTCGAAGTTTAGTCTAATAGGTAGAACTAAAAAAAAAAAAAAAGAAAAACGCTGTGGCTTTCTAACTCCAAACCTCACGCTTTCCTTTATCCCACTGAATTCATTGTCTCTGAAAAAATGAGGTTTCCCACTGTGCTGGAGGGATCAACTCACAGTGATGGATAAGAATCTTCAGCAAAGCTTAACGTCTGAGTTCTTCTTTTAGAATGCATCACCAATATCTCTAAAAATTAACTCCTCATGTGGGCTTGCTTCTCTTTTTGTTGTAAACCTACATTGGGAAATCTGGTCTTGATCATCAAAACGTCATTTTCCTCTGCAAAAAAAAAAAAAAAAAACCCTCCAGCAATTCTTTGACATTCAATATTCTCAGCAGTCCATGACCACATGGTTATTCTTAATTGCATTGTGGAATCTTGCAGTATTGTAGTTCTTCCAGAAATTTCATTGTTTCAACACTCATATGACTTTTAGAAGAGATTATAGAGCAAGGAATGTCTTCTTAGCTTAGAAAATAGGAATTTATCATACAAGTGTTTTCCAAGTACCTTCTCTTAAAAATATTTTGTATTCCCAAATCTCTAAGATATCACTGGTTTCTGAAAAATCAAAGCTTACAGATCCATCATTGAAATTTCAGGAAAAAGATAAGCTCATTGATTGATTTATGTCTGGAAGCACAACTCATTTAAAATGTTAATATTCGCATAGAAACTTATGAATCTAAAGACCAACTTATAGCTAAGACAATGTTATTTTTGAATATTCTAAGAAGGCATAATAAAGATTAGTTTTCTTCTGCCTTTTTAAAAAAACTTCCCTGGACAAGTAGCAAATCTGCTTACAAAAAAAGCTTTCCTGCACCATATTTATTTCATCTGCATTTACAAAATAGAACATGTGGGAATAACAACTAAGCCTTCATGATAAAACAGAAGATCAACCTTTTGGTTTAGTATGTTAATACGTTAGCTCGAGGAGCTGTAGAACACTGAAATAAAAGTCAAAGGTTCACTGTTGTATAAACTCATAATCCATGCAAATCATCAAAGTGCTCATTCTTTATCAGAAATCAAAACTTGGCTGACTTTTTCAGATGCTGTTATCCCTAGCTCAAAGTCATGTTCTGTTTTTACTTTATTCTGTCACATAAAAGTGCTTAATACGTGATGGTTATAAATGATAGAATATAGTGTGCAATGTTGCCTACTGGGAAACCTAAACTTCCTGTAACTGGCTTTATGGTCCTTGATATCAAAACAACTCAGAATTGATATGGAGGGATGATACTCTAATGAAAAAATGATCACCTTATTGCCACCATTTTACTCCCACCAATGAAATCCAGAAATACTTCCTCATAATTACCAGGAAAGATTGTGCTGGTTTTAAGAAGACATACTTTTTTTCCTATTAAATACCTTATGTAAATTATTCACTTCAAAAGTAAACAAATATAAACAACAAACAATCTAAAACTGAAGGAGCAACCTTGCCATTCCCTCAATTTTTTCTCTAACCATTCCAGTATTAAGACTGACGTCCTGTAGCTACTTTGCTTTAAAAATATATCTACTTTTCAAGAATCAGAACATCTTACATCTTACTCTTTGGATAGTTGCAGAGGCGTAATTCTCTCTTTATTTGCTTAATTTGCTCTACCTACTGTAGGAAATTTTGAAAAATCACATGAGATAAACACAAGACCTTAAAATGGGCAACAAAACTTAACACAACCACTGACCAACAGTGCTTCTATACTACTTGCCTCTAAGTAACAATGCCAAATAGATGGTTTTTAATTTTATTTTATTTTTGAGTAATGAGAGTCACCTTATATAATTACACTTTTTGGACATTCTACTCTACCTTCTATAGTCAAAATCAAAAGCAGAGATAATTACATCCATGCCAGGCTGGAATCCTGGGCTTGCCATTCGGAGCTCCAGGACAGCGGCCATCAAGCATTCATCATGTCTGACCAGACAGGAAAATGTGTAAGGCAGTTTTGAGGTGGTAATTCAAGCTACAGGAAGCCCTCACAGCAGTGCGTTTTTAGAAGTAGCAATTTTAGTCTCATCAGTGGTAATTTACAAGGGATTTAATGGTACTGAATCATGGACCTGTTTCAACATTTATGAGAGGACATAAAAAGTTATGACAATTTCACAGTACAAAATGAATATCAATATTAAAAATAGGCTTGCTTTTAACTGATATTCAATTTGGGAGATGTGCAATCTTTTTTGAGGGGGCATACTTTTCCTTAAAACATAGGCCCTGCAGGAGAGAGATGACAATGCTGACAGAGAACAGAGGCACTGACAATGCAGATTACTGCCACGTTGGGAAACTGGCATTGGCCAGTTATACCAGCTGTTTTCTGCTGATTATGGCAAACTCTTAATCACTTTTCCTTGCTCTCTTCATCTAGTTGTTGGGAAAAAAAGATGTCAAGATAATACTCATGGCAGTGAACATGATGCAGATATTAAAAGTTATTCCATGATGTAATGTATGACAAAGTAGATGGATATCCATCTGTAAATCCCATTTTAATTATGAGTGATCTAAAATTACTTTTCAAAAATTTAAAATCATTACTATTTGAGAATGACAATTTAAATGGGAGATTTAAAGTAAAAAGTAAGCAATTTGTATTTATCCTGAAAAGATAAAGCTTTTTAGTCAGAGTCATCCTTTCAGATACAGCAGCCCTTGTTGGTCTCAGTTTTGCAATTTGGGTGCTGGTTGTGGTTGACATTATTATCCCTGTAAACAGAGGATAAATGAGTCAGGAAGGGAGATAATATTCTACTGAGATAATTATACAGTATCTCTTCTGATACAGTCCATATAATGTCTCATGGTGTAAGTGTTAGAGAATAGTAGAAGGGTAGTGGAAAAAGATTAGACAAGTGAAAGAATAGAGCTGCTAGAGATAAAAGTTCAAGGAGAAGATGAGAAGTGAACTCAGAAAAAATAAGAAAGTAGCTACTGAGGCTGGAATAAAAAGGAAAATGTATTCAATGTGTAAACACTTGGGACCCAGATAGGAATGGAAAAGAGGAAAGTAAGAATTCACACAAACACACACACATACACAGACACACACACACACAGGCATACACACATATCACTGAGGGTATCAATAGTGGGAAGCTACAAGCAATATAAAATTTGAAAACAAGGTTTTACGATGTAAACTAAGAATTGACTGTGCTAACAGCCTGAAAACTTTAGAGACAAACACAAGCAAAGATATTACATGTTTAAAGACCTTTTCCTGGTTCTTGACCTGTGAGCATATTTTTATATACACAGAAATAGGTATCAGTCAAAATATGATATGTGTGCCATCTTTGTCCCTTTCCTTCAAGACCACACCTTCTGAAAATGTCCCTCCACTCTCTTCCCAATTAGACAGATGGAAAATGTATCTCATGGAAGGAGAAAATTAGAAAACCCATGAAAGACCAAAAGAGATTCTTCAAAACCATTTTCCAAACACAATTGGGTGTTGTCTGAAAAAGAAGAAAGTGTCATTATTTATCTGTTTGTTCATTGGAGGGGGGCAAGGGGAAGCTGAGGGTTCTATAGTTCTAAATACTATGAATAAAAGAAGGCAAAACATCTGGTCTCTCTGCATCAGGCAGGTTTCAATGAGAAGAGGGAATTTGAGCAAAGACTTGAAGGAGGAGAAGAAATGAACCATGCAAATACCAGGGGAAGTGATTCAGATCTAGTGGAAGAGCCACTGCGCAGATCCTAAGGCAGATATCTGCTTGCCACATTTAAGGCTGGTGGGTCTGAAGTGGAATGAGCAGTAGGAAATGTCATGGAGGTAACAGGCCAGGTCCTAAAGGGCCTTGTCGACCATTCACTATAATGACTTTGCTTTTTTTTTTTTTTTTCTGAATAAGATGGGGAGTCACTGGCTTAACGTACTCTAGTTTGTGCCTCTTTCTCACTCTTTGGATAAATAGAACAATATTGAGTCCGAACCAAAGAGATACCTCCATCAATTTAGTGGCAATTATTCTGGGCATAGAAGGCCCCCATGAAACATTCTATCTCAATTTAGTAGATTGTTACATGTTTGTTTGAGGAAAAGTATGGCAGTTTTTGCTGACTGCTATCCAATAGTCAGCTTCCCTTCTTCCTTGGAAAAATAATCTCTCTTTTAGAGTATGAGTATGAACAGTTAAAAGGCTACATTTCCAGCCTCGGAGCTCATTGAAGCCATGTGATTAAGCTGTGGGCAATGATTTTGCAGTGAAAATATTGAATGGGACTTATATGAAATTTGCTTTATGCTGAGAAATCAAATGTCTTTCCTTATTTCTCTCTCAATCCTTTTCCGATTCTCTGGAATGTAGAGGTCAATGTCATGGATTCATAGGCTACCTTACAACATGAGATGAACTTGAAATTAAAAGCAATTCACTACAATGGTAGAACAGAAAGGTCCCTTGGTGACTGTGCAGTGTCCATCCAAGCCTTGTCCTACCCAACTTCACATTTTTTTTATAGGACAGATAAACTTTTAACACCACTGTTTATTATCATTATTATATACAACTATTACTATTAATTTTCTATTACAGGTCATAGAATCTAACCCAAACAGAGAGAGTTAGGATGTTTTATCCCTATGACTATTTTTTAAGTTTTGTAGCTTTTGTTTCTATTTTTTTAAATCATTCCTTTGGCTTTTAAATAATACATCCCTCTTCCCAAATATTAGCACCATGGATTTAGAAAATCTCTTCACAGGAATAAAAGGAGAGCCAGTTCAAAGAATTTCTGCCCATAATTTCTTTTTTCTTTTCTTTTGAGACAAGGTCTCATTCTCCCAGACTGGAGTGGAGTGGCACAAACATGGCTCACTGCAGCCTCTACCTTCCAGGCTCAAGCAATCCTCCCATCTCAGCCTCCTGAGTAGCTGGGACTATGGGAATGTATCATGTGTCCAGCTAATTTTTAAATTTTTAATAGAGATGGGGGTCTCCCTGTGTTGCCAAAGCTGATCTCAAACTCCTGGGCTCAAGTTATCCTCCCTCCTTGGTCTCCCAAAGTGCTGGAATTAGAGGTGTGAGCCACCCTGACTGGCCTGAACTGCCTGTAAATAATGATATCATGAGTAGTGAAACATAAAATCAGAATCCAAGATGAAGGCAAGAGACAAACTGGCTAAAGTGATCATAAATAGAATGACAATCTTTATCCTGTACTAAATAAGTGAAAAGCATCATTAGTAGTAGTGGCATGATTTGTGTCAGTATTATATTTTGTTGCATTATTCCATTTTTTTAAGAAAAATATTTCTGGCTAATTCTCCAAGTCCAGTCATTCTGATAATCCAATTTCAATTACTGAAAAAATGACAACAGTATCTTACATTTTGAGTGCACTCAGCTTCCAAAGCAATTTGAGATATATCACTGTCACAACAATATTGAGATATAGGGTAGTTAAAATGGTAACTCTTACTTAACACTCAAGGACAGTGAGGATCAAAAAGTTTGAGCAACTTGTCCACAGTTGCCCAGTTGGGAAGTTAGAAAAAAAGTTTTAAGAATAATTTTTCTGATTGCTAAATCCAGTATTTGTTTATCCTATCGTTTTTCTCTCTAAAGAGTTTCTCAGAGAGCAGATGGTTGACCACAATCAGTTTGGCCTAAATAAGTATTGTGAAAATTCCTTCATTTAGAATTTCAAATAGCATGGGCCACTCGTGGATTTCTGCATGTATGAAGAGATCAACCAGGTATGAAATAGAGAATTTAATTCCTTTAAGTCTTGTATCCAGGGTGCTTGGCCATCAGATAGCTAGTTTTCTGAGCAGAGGTGGGCTGTTCAAGCAGGATCTTAAGCACCCTTAAGCATCAACCAGAGGGAACATTAAGTCCATGCCTGCTCAACATGGAGAGTGTGGTTGTGTGTATATTGGGTTGGTAGCACTACTCAGTAGGAAAAGGCTGACATGAGATCAGATGTGTCTTTCCACACTCATTTTATCCAAAGATGTTTAATCTTCAACATATCACTTAACTTGAAATCAAATATATAAATGTTAAGAGCATGAAACAGAAGCACCTTCATTTCAGTACAAGCGACCTATGATCCCTGTATTTCCATGAAGATGGCAATAATTCCTATTAGTCTTCCTTGCACAAAAAACAAACAAACCCATTTGCCTGGATAATTTAATATTTCCTAGGCATATGCCAGGAATGTTATTTTCTTTCCAGCCAAAGATTGCTTAACTCAATCAATGGCAGAAATAATAAAATTCACAAGGACCAAAACTGTACTTATTGGTCTTGAATTTGCCTAGTCTACATTGCACATTTTGGCAATTTTTATTTACAGGAAAGGAGCTCATTTTATTTATTAAAGTGTTTCAGGGCCAAGAATTAGGTAGTAGTTTTTTGTTTGTTTTTGGTTTTTGTTTTTTTACTCAAATCCTGTGATCCTCTTATTGTCCAATAACACGAATTTTAAAGAATAAAATTTTATTCTTTTCAGCTCTAAATGTAGTTAATGTTAAAAGGACAAAATTCTAACAAATGCATAGATCATTTCATTTATCAGAAATGGTAATTCAATCAATTTTAAGAGAGGCTTGTTTTGTCTGGAAACAACAAAATGTTTTCACTTTGACTGAGTATACAAACACTCCATCATTCCCTGAACATGCACAGTCAGAGGATTCTAAAAAGATTCAAGCAATACCTGCTGCATGTGATTAATTACCATTCTACAAATATCACCTTTGTTTACCACGACAGTCCTCCACAAGGACAGTTACCACCCGTGATACCTAAATCCAAAGCATGTTTCCTAGGGAAGTGGAAAGTAAGATTTATGTTGAAAAGACAGCTTTATATTGTGAAAGCAAATGTTTGAAGGCAACACTACCTTTAGTTTGATGTGATAAAATAGAAAGGAAACAAAGTGAAAATTAAGGAACCTTAACAGAGGGGTGATGCTTATTTTTGCATGTTGTTTTGATAATAACTGCAGTGGCCCCATGTGTCATACATTGTCTTAACTGGATTTTACCAGGAATCTGTGCAGACTTCAATTTATATATTTCACATGTAAACAAACAGAACAAGGCTCTGGATCCATGATGTAGGTAGGCTGTAAAATGATTAACCACTATGCAACCTAGGGAAATATAAAAGACCATAAACCACTGATGTGTTGCATTGATTCCATCTGACTCAGAAAAGTTGCAGGAGGCAGCAGGCTTGTTCCAGGTATGCTACTTGTGAAGCGCCTGTTCTTACATGAAATTCATTTAAAAAGTTGTCTGGGTTTCTCTTCATTACTTTAGACTGGTGATTCTTAATGAGGTGGACTTGCCCTTTTGGGACACTTGGCAATATCTGGAAATACTTTTGGTTGTCACAACTGGGGGGTGAAAAGCAGTGCTTATGACATCTAGCATTAAGGCCAGGGGTGCTGCTAAATATACTTCAAAGTACAAGGTAGCTCCCAAGGACAAAAAATGATCTGGCCCCAAATATCAACAGTGCTGAGGTTGAGAAATTCTGCCTTGGTCATTCATGCTGCTTCCCTGATAGCTTTCTTTCCATCACTGATTTAGGACTGGGGTATTAATTTAGTCATTTGGAACCAGAGGATCCTAGCCTAAAGAGTCCCTGGGATCTAGCCTTTGGCTGCTAGGGATCCAAGGGACCAGACTGGCTTGGTGGCAAAAAGGTCCACATGGCATTCTTCCATTGGAGAGCTACGGGCATGCTGGGCAGGACAAACTTTGCTGTGCAAGATGGCCCACGCTCCTCACCACAGTCAGCATTCCATCCTCCAACCACCAAATGCCAGTAGTGTTCACTCTCTTTGTGACAGCTACATCATGCTCACAGCCATTTCCAAATGCCCCAAAAGGGGTGGAGCCACCCCTGGTGTATTAGTCAGTCTTCATGCTCCCAATAAAGACATACCCAAGACTGGGTAATTTGTAGACAAAAAGAGGTCTAATGGACTCACAGTTCCACATGGCTGGGGAGGCCTCACAATCACAGTGGAAGGAAAAAGCCACATCTTACATGGTGGCAGACAAGAGAGAAAATGAGAGCCTAGCAAAAGGGGTTCCCCTTATAAAACCATCAGATCTCATGAGACTTATTCACTACCACAAGATCAGTGTAGGAGAACCACCCCCATGATTCCATTATCTCCCACCAGGTCCCACCCACAACACGTGGGAATAATGGGTGCTACAATTCAAGATGAGAGCCTCTTTGATTATCTTCTTCCCATTAGAGGAATACTAATTCCTTATTTCAGGCCCTAAAAGCACCTCAATTGCCCCAAAATGTGTGCTCTAAATAATGTTTTTCAATATTCTAATATTTTCACTATTGCAAGTTGCTGCTTGGTGGAATGCAAAATCTCTACAGTGGGTGGTGGTTAGTATGAAAAGTTAAATAGACTAAAATAGCAAGTATCAGTGTTTGTCATGCATACTAACTATAAATATTCTGTTAATTATTGTTTTATAAATATGTACATATGTATGTCCTGAAATGTATTATAAAATGTATTTCTAACTGTGGGTTTTGATCAAACAAGATTAAAAGTCAGTGGTCTAGATAGTCTTTCCCTTTTCTACCCAGTCCCTGAGAATAACAGAGTTTACAGTTTCTCTCTCTCTTGCTCTCACTCTCATCCTTGAGTTCACAGTCCCAAGTCATATTAGCAGTAAGAAGCCCAATCCATTGAACAATCCTTGTGATAAAGCATCTCTCATTTTCATTTTGTAAACAATAGATGTTATCAAACACAAGAACATGTGAGATCTGCACAGGCTTGGTCTTTGTGCTACAGTTTGAAAATCCTTTAAATAAATCTGACATATATTGTTGAACTGGCTCATGGCTGTTGCCAAAATATGTTTTAAAACAGAATAGAAATGCCATGCCAGCCATGAAACATTTTTCATAATAAAAAAGTGGATAATAACACTACCCCACTTACCAACAGCTCAAAATTCATACATTTATTCCTGTCTAGTTTCTGTAAGTGAACAGACTTTGCTTCAACTTCCATTTCACTGCTGCCTCTTATTAGCTGTTGACCCTGAATGCATTACTTAGCCTCTTTTGAATAAGTTTCATCTGCTATAAAATAGGGATATAAATGGATATATAACTACTGACCTTTTACATTTGTTGTCAGGAATAGAGAGAATGTAAGCAAAAGGTGCTTAGAAGAGTGTCTTACACATGACAGGCCTTCAACAAATGATCTGATTATTATTCCCAAATCTGTTTTTGCACATCTTTTCTCTAATTCTACTATTTGAACTTTTGTCAGGTGGAGTTCTTCCACAATTTCCATTTTTGTGTATTTGTAAAGCCCCTCAAGTGAAGCAGGAGACACTATCAATGTAGTACAGAATGCTCTATATCAGCATTTTCAAACATTAGCACACATTACAATCACCTGGAGGGCTTGTTAAAACATATTTTCTGATTCAGTAAATCTGTAGAGGGACCTACGGTTTTTCATTTCTGTCAAATTCCCAGGTGATGCTGTTGATGCCCAACCATGGACATCAACAGTGATTTCTCAGTCACTCTTTGAGGAACACTGCTGTACATGAAATTTTATGATAACTAACGCAGTGGCCATTGCAAGAGGAACTAACCAATCCACACCCTCATCCATCATGAAAGCCCTGGAGCCAGCTAAACCAAGTTCTAAGACACAGATAATGAGAGAGCTCCCAAAGGATCAAGAACAGGAACTTTGTTGTAGTAACTTTCCCAAGTCAAACTCAGGTCAGGATGGTTGCTTGTAGAATGAGTGAAATATGTACTGTAGTGCTAAGGTTTAAATGTGTTCCCCAAAGTTCATGTGTTGGAAACTTAGCCCCCAGTGCAACAGTGTTGGAAGGTGGGGCCTAATAAGAGGTGATTTGGTCATGAATAGATTAATGTCCTTATCATGGGAGTGGGTTAGTTATCGTGAGAGTAGGATTGTTACAAAAGCAAGTTTGGCCCCTTCTTGCTCTCTCGCACTCTATTGCTCTTCTGCCTCCCATCATGCAATGATACAGCAAGAGGATCCTCACCAGATGTCAGTGTCATGCTCTTGGACTCCCCAACTCCAGAACTGTGAACCAATATATTTCTCTTGTTTATAAATTACCCAGTATTCTAGGCAATTCTGGTATTTTGTTATAGCAACACAAAATGGACTAAGATGTGGAGAAAGAGAGGAACAAGATAAAACCCTGCTCTCGGGTCCCAAGAACTTCACTGTCTAGTAGAAAACCAAAAAGTACAAATACCGTGTCTCCATTTTTGAAGTTGCAAAGGTAGTTCTCTTCTCATTCTCATAAGAAAATGTCTTTACAGCCCTCTTTGCATAGAGCTTACCACCCCCTTTATTCTCTGTTGTCAACATAAACACACATCCACTTAAATTAATGAGAGAAATAATTATGCTTTTGGTCAGGCAAGAAATTTCCTTTAGGAACCTCTTATTTTCCATATTCCTTAGAAAACCTCAGCTTTAGGAAAGAGATCTGCTTATTTCCCCATATTCTATTTTTTTTTTTCCTGTCTCTGCTTCATGAATAACCCCTACATCTCCCCACAGGAGAAGGAAAACCCTACATCTCTTTGAAATCAGGGGATGGGCAGAACAACATAGAGTCAGTTAGGATGTATTCCATACTATGCTGTCAAGACCTGAAGGAACCGAAACCATCAGGTGGACAGAAAATTAGAACATGAAAAAACAGGGATTTTCAAGATAAGTTAGAAGTGTCAAAATGAGTATTAGGCTGATTTTCAGAAGGTAGAGAAATGATGCAAATGATATGCAAGTTGAAGTTTTTCAAAGAAGGCTAACTCACCATGTGGCTGGGACACACTTATCCAGGAGGTCAAAATATGAATGGTAAATGGGTTCAATTAGTATCTTTGTGTTTTTTTCCACAAAAAGCAAAAACATCTGCGTCCCACATTTACTTTGGCAGCATAACCAATAACGCTAGAAGGTACAAACAAGCTGGCCCTAAGAATAATCACAACCTAATGAAACATATTTTCATTTGTTTCCACTTCTACTAAACTCACTCAAGAGCTTAGGCTATTTTAGTCTTCAGATGTAGCCTTATTACACACACAAAACCCATAAGCTAGCAGCTATTAACAACCATTAGTTAGACCCACATTCTCTACTATGGTGGCTACCAGTACCATGTGATATTTGAGTTTTAAAAATGTGGCTAGTCTCAATTGAGATGTACTGTGAGTGTAAAACTGAATTTTTAACACTGAGTACAATAAAAAGAATGTACAGTATTTTACCAATTTAAAAAATTGCTTATATGTTAAAATGATATTTTGAATATATTAGGTTAAAAATAAAGTGCATGATTAAAATCATATGCACGTTTTCACCGATCTTAATGTGTCTAATAGGAAATTTATAATTATACATGTGGCTTGCATTTTATATACTTATTAAGCTATGGATTTATTGAGCTATTTATATATCATATAATTCACTGTCTTGAAGTGTACAACTCTGTGATTTTTAGTATATTCACAGAGTTTGCAACCATCACCACTTTCTATTTTTAGAAAACTTTCATGTAACCCAAAAATAAACCTTTGCCTGTTAGCAGTCACACCCTATTCTCCCCTCCCTGCAGCCCATTGGAAACTATTAATCTAATCCTTGTCTCTGTGGCTTTGCCTATTCTGGATATTTCGAACAAATAAAATCATACAATATGTGGTCTTTTGCAATGGGTTTATTTTGCTTCTCATAATGCTTTTTAGGTCCATCTAAGTTGCATCATGTACCAATAAATACTTCACTCTTTTTGTGGTTGAATAATATTCCATTGTATGGGTACATCATATTTTATCATTCATCACTTTATGAATATCTGTGTTGTTTTCACGTTTTGTCTATTAGGAATAATGTTGCTATAAACATTCATGTACCAGGCTTTGTGTGGACATTGTTTACATCTCACTTGGGTATAAAGCTAGGAGTAGAACTACCAGGTTATATAATAACTCTGTGTAACATTTTGAGGAACAACCAGTCAGACTGTTCTCCAAGATGGTTGCACCATTATTTATTCCCACAAGAAGTGTACAAAGTTTCTAATTTCTCCATGGCCTCATCAACATTTGTTATTTTCTGACTTTTTAATGTTAGGAATCCTAAAGAATGTGAAGTGGTATATTACGGTTTTGATTGCATTTTGTTTTTATTGGACAATTTTGAATTAGATGGTCTTTACAGGAGAACTACAAGTACTTCTATTTGTCAAATTCACAAGGAAAGTTTGGCTGCATTACTTGCATCCTAGATGTTAATTTTCTCTGTACTTATTTCTTCTTTCACCTAAGACCCCCTTGTCTCCATGGCAGTGTTCATAGTTATCCTGTGCCCACTGTTAATATTTGTATAGAAGACTGGAACAAAATAGACAAGATTGCTCACAGCCTGAGGCAAACAGCCCTGTGACTCTAGCCACCCTGAAGACTAAGGAGATAAAAATCTTGGCACACATATAACCATACATTTTATCATTCATATTTATCATCCAAACTAGGACAATGGTTCTAGTGAAAGGAGGCACTATTAATAATTTTGCTGGGACTACAGATACAAACCAAGACTGCCTCAGCAAACGGTGACATATGGTTACCCTGCCTCTATCCATTTGTGGCACAGTGATTGGGAAGTTCTGCTGTAGAAAGCTGTGCCTCTCTGAAAGGAGCTCATTACACTGTGCTTGGAAACATCCCAACTTCCCAAATTCTTGTGGCTAAAGTCACTAAAGACCTATGTGTTGCTAAACTATTTCGATGAGAAATGCTCCCTAGTGGTCAGTTTCAAGAACCATGGTTCCATTAAAATAATCTCCTCTGATGGCGAGTGATGATGAGCATTTTTTCATGTGTCTGTTGGCTGTATGAATGTCTTCTTTTGAGAAATGTCTGTTCATATCCTTTGCCCAC
>NW_012116378.1:574301-579230 GCF_000951035.1 Colobus angolensis palliatus
AAAAAAAAAAAAATAATAATCTCCTTAGGTGGAACTTCTTGGAGGGAGGGACTCAACACTTAAAAGGCATGTCATTATCATTGTGACAGCCTTAGTACCTGGAAGCTGACAGAATTGAGAGACCTTGTTCTATACTTTGCTACTACACCATTCATTTATTCCAAAACACTCACTTCTCAAAAAGAAATAGTCCAATGTGTCTTGCCAAAGACTCTTTTCTTCTTTCCCTAGCTTCTCAGTTGGCTCCTTTTCGCCTCTAAATAATGCACAAGGCAGTGGCAAAATGCCCTGCCCCAGGTGCCTATCATTTTGCATCCTGGGAGTCTCCCACACGAATGAGGGGGAGTGAGTGTGATACTAGAGGATCCTTTTGTCGTGGAGGTATTATTTGAAGGAGAGAGAAGGGGAATAAAAACCAAACAAATGAATAAATTATGATTTCAATAGATGTTATTTTCTAGTTGTGTATTTTGCTAGTTTTAATTTTAATATTTAGAGTTTTATAGGCCAAGCAGCATAGAAAGCCTCCTAGGGAGACTTCCTCCAAATTAGAGGGTTTCTTAAATATGCAATTTGGGCATCAGTTTAAGGCCATTCAATTTCTCTCCATGGGTTTTTAGACAAAGCCATGTAGCACTTCATGGACTTCGAAATTATGCCCTGTAGTTTCCCTAAGAGATGTCCTGCAAGGGCTGGCGGTTGTAAGTTTATAGTTGCCTCCAGCTGGGCTTTCAACAGCACAGTGAAGAGGAGGTTGTTCTGTAGGGGCTGCTGTCTTTCTGAATTCAAGGAAAGCTCATTGTATTCACAGATACATGCAAATAAAACTGCAGAGGAGATGCTACCCAACCTCCTCAATGAGCGTCAAAATCTAGTTAGAACTACTAGAACAACTATTAGAAGAATTATGACATTTACCATTTGGCAATTCTAATAGTTAGAACTATTAGAAGAATTATGACATTTACCATTTGGGAGAGTAGGGTTCACTATCTCTGGTTTCTTCACTGAGAATCCTGTTTCTCATTGCCTCTTAATCTGTTACTAACCATACATGGTACTCTATGAGTTTATAGGGCACTGTAGTGCATGCAGTTGGTGTCCTTTCCAAGTTTCCTCAGATGCTTTTTCATTTCTGTTGCTGCCCCACCAGTCCCCACACACCCTATGTGTTTTCCTTTTCAATGACTTGCATTTGCAGATCTTCTTTAGAGGGCTTCCCTAGGGTCCTTGGACCTGCATTGCCAATTACTAGAGAGAGCTGAAAGTACCCCTTAATCACTAACTGAGAGGTGCAAGTAATATCAAACTCCAGCTTCCCCACCTCTGGTTGAGACATATCTGCCAGGTCACTCACATCCCAGAGCTCCCTGCCTGATCAGGCTGAAGCTCTTCTCTGCAGGATTTCCCTGAAGTTTTGCATTTGCTTGGCTTTCTCCTCCCCTCCCTGTTCTGCTCTTCCTACTCTCTTAAAGGTCACAGTCAGCCCTGGGAGCAGTTTCTTAGTAAATTATTTAAATACAGATCCTCAAATCAAGGTTGCTTTACAGTATATTATTTATCTGGAGGGTTGCAAATAAAATATAGAATACCCAGTTAAACTTGAATTTCAGATGCAAAACAGATTATTTAGTAGGTTGTATGCAATATTTAGGATGTACTTATACTACATCGTTATCTGTTGCATATTTGAAGTTCAACTATAACTAGGCATCGTGTATTTTTATTTTCTAAATTTGATAACCTTATCTATCAGACCCTCAAAGCAATCCATTGAGATAATTACTTCAATTTTACAGATTTTCAAAAAACTAAAGCTTGGAGAAATCTAGTGACTTTTTAAACATTATACAGGAGCTGGCAGTTTCCTAACTCACATTTGAGACCTTTTAACTGTTTGCTTTGTTGTTTTGTTTTGGCTCATTTTATAGAACTCTACTTTTCAACCCCCCATTTTTGGAAAGGTCAAGACATCAAACATCAAACTAATTCAAACTAAGGTTCCAAGCTAACAGCCATTTGGTATGTTGAACCAAGTCAAAATACGGCATTTTGGCAAACAATGCCTCAACAGGAAAATGTGAATTGCTCACAATGTAAACATCACATCTGCTGGCAGGTGACCTTCTCCTGCCCCTCATACAATCTAAGTCACCCATTTCCCTTGCCTTTGAATAAGGCTGGATATAATTTCAAGGTTTATAAAAGAAAACAAAATGAAATGAGCTCTGGACTTTGTCAGTTCAGAATGTAATAATAAAACAGTTTCGGTTACACCATGACAGCATGACACCATGGGCTCTTGCTGAGAAGATTCATGCCTGTTTCCATGGGAAATAGTAAAGAGTGGAGGTCAGGAGCTCTGGTTCTGAGGTCCATCACACCTAGGTTCAAATCCCAGTATTTATGAGCTAGATGCTTTTGAGTCTTGCTAAGCAATCAACAATGAAAAGTGAGATTTGACCCTATTTGCAAGCTAACATGTTAGTCTGCCATCATTTCATGGATGTTTTCAGAAGACACAAGACCCCTAGGTCAGAGAGAAAGGGATTTATTACTCAGAGCAATAGCCGTAGCCAGAGTATCAGCATTTGTGCCACTTCCAGAACCCCACTTCCCATTGGAAGACATAAAGAGAGTCAGGCAACAACTGCATACACTGGGTTACTAGACAGGAATCCTGAACGTAGAAAACCTGAATCTTTCATAATGGATTTCATAAGTCCACCTGAACTTTGTCCTGGAGGGAGACATTATCTTTATTATACTGGCCAATAAACAACTCTGCCTTTGCTCTGGATGGAGTCACTACCTCCGTCATCTAAACTTGTTCACTACACAAACATATCCTTATAAGGATAGTTTGGAAGAAAGGCAGTTAGTACCTCTGCTCGGAAGACATGTGGAAAGGTGAGTGACGCACAGAGAATGGTCCCTGGTGCTAAGTTTTGGTTTCCTCATCCATAAAATGGAAATCGTAATTTCTACCTCACAGTGTTCCTCTTCACTTTCAGTTTAGAAAAATTCCTTTATTCTTACTACTTCTGTTTCTTGCTGCCTCCACAGCAGTTGCGTAATTCCATGTGGCTTAAAGGCAGCTGTGAAAGTAGAAAGTGCCTTGGGTATGGCATCAGAATCGTGGTTTTTGTCACCCCTTCATTAAGCAAATATGTATTGAGCACCTACCACCTACAAGGTGACATGTGATGCACTGAATTAATCCCAGACTGTCTGACTTAATCTAAGTTATACTTGCTTGGGAGACATCCTGAATATCTCTGAAGCTTCCTTCTCTCTAAAACAAAAATAGTAATACTTTCTCCATATCATTACTAGGAATGATGAGATAATGAATGAGAAACCACTTTTGGAATGATAAAGTAATATATACATTCAATTTTCCCCCAACACTGTCTTCTCAGTAAGAGTCTGGTATGTAACACTATGAATCTGGTATTGCCCAAATTGCATTAATAGACTAGCACATTTAATGACCAAGGAGGTAGAACAATTTTATATCCAATCCCAAATTGTATAAAGGACGATAGGCAAATTAAGGTCACTTCATTGATATGCTGTTCTTGGATTTCTAATTTCATAAAGCCTTTGTATGCTGTGTCTGCTTAAACTGACTTTTTAGAACTTTACTAAAATCGTGGAAATAGTTTCCCTTATAAGGTCACCTGAAAACCTTCTGTGAGTTGGTTTGCTGATATACTCAGTTGTTAAATAATATAGTTGGATATAATCCAAATAGCTTCTAATTCTTTTTAGGGCTGGAAAACCACAAAGTAATAAATTTCTAAAGGCCAGAAACAGTATTGATCTATCCATTTCTCTGCCTTATTTTCTAGGTTTAGGAAAAAAACAGATGGAGGTATCCACATATTTTTTAGTAGTAAATTTTGATCCTTTATCCTATGCAGAACTCACAAAACAAAATTTTATCGTATTTGAAATTACAACTAACCAAGAAACTGAATGAATAATATGACTAGTTTCTCAGTAAAGCCTTAGAATAGACTAAAGTTTATAAACTCATAGGAAAGGTTCCCTGGAATCTCAGCTACTTCATAGCAGAACCTCAGAGATGAACTGTAATGGGAGCATCCTGAAAGGAAAAGAGACAAAGGCAGATTACGTATGAGACAGAGATGGAGAGAGACTAATATCAGGTTTCTTATCACAGCAGTAAATTCCAGAAGACAGTGGAGTAACACCTTTAAAGGGCTGAGTAAAACTGAAAAAGTTCTGAGGGGAAAACACCTAGAATCCAAAGCCATCATTCAGAGTAAGAATGAAATGAAGCTTAGAACTCAGATGGTTTGGCACTGAAAGACCACAGCTGGGCACAGTAGGAGTTAGGATGATCCCAGCCTAACTGAAAGGAAAAAAATGGGCAAGACAGGCAGGTGGAAGAAAAAAAAAAAGAAAATATATTGCTAGATCTAAATAAATACTACCTGGAAAAAGTGTGTGTGTGTGTTTGTGTGTGCACACACATGTGCATGTGTGTGTGTTATAAATTGGAATTAAAATTCCAGATTCCTAGTAATACCACCTTGGGAGTTCGGGATAGATAGGTTCCTTGCTGGGACTATTGTAGGGAAGCTAAAGTGTCTTGTTTGGGAGGTCAACTACTAATTAAATTTAGATTTTGCCAGAAAAATATTATAGCATGCTTGTTAATAAGAAAGGGAAGCAAAAATAATACAAATGAAACACATAACTTCCAAGTAATTTGAAAAAGGCACAAAATTCAATCCACTCAACAGAACTTAGAAAATAAAAAACCTAAAAATTAAAAAGAGAAGATATAAGAAATTACTACAAATATTTATTTTATTATACTTTATGTTCTAGGGTACATGTGCACAACGTGCAGGTTTGTTACATATGTATACATGTGCCATGTTGGTGTGCTGCACC
>NW_012116378.1:581203-606755 GCF_000951035.1 Colobus angolensis palliatus
GAAATGAAGGCAGAAATAAAGATGTTCTTTGAAACCAATGAGAACAAAGACACAACATACCAGAATCTCTGACACTTAAAGCAGTGTGTAGAGGGAAATTTATAGCATTAAATGCCCACAAGAGAAAACAGGAAAGATCTAAAATGGACACCCTAACATCACAATCAAAAGAACTAGGGAAGCAAGAGCAAACACATTCAAAAGCTAGCAGAAGGCAAGAAATAACTGAGATCAGAGCAAAACTGAAGGTGATAGAGACACAACAAAACCTTCAAAAAATCAATGAATCCAGGAGCTGGTTTTTTGAAAAGATCAACAAAATTTATAGACCGCTAGCAAGACTAATAAGAAAAGAGAGAAGAATCAAATAGACCAATAAAAAATGATAAAGGGGATATCACCACAGACCCTACAGAAATACAAACTACCATCAGAGAATACTATAAACACCTCTATGCAATCAAACTGGAAAACCTAGAAGAAATAGATAAATTCCTGGACACATAAACTCTCCCAAGACTAAACCAGGAAGAAGTTGAATCCCTGAATAGACCAATAACAGGCTCTGAAATTGAGGCAATAATTAATAGCCTACCAACCAAAAAAAGTCCAGGACCAGACAGATTCACAGCCAAATTCTACCAGAGGTACAAGGAGGAGCTGGTACCATTCCTTCTGAAACTATTCCAATCAATAGAAAAAGAGGGAATCCTCCCTAACTCATTTTATGAGGCCAACATCATCCTGATACCAAAGCCTGGCAGAGACACAACAAAAAAAGAGAATTTTAGACCAATATCCCTGATGAACATCGATGCAAAAATCCTCAATAAAATACTGGCAAACCAAATCCAGCATTACATCAAAAAGCTTATTCACCATGATCAAGTGGGCTTCATCCCTGGGATGCAAGGCTGGTTCAACATATGCAAATCAATAAACGTAATCCAGCATATAAACAGAACCAAAGGCAAAAACCACATGATTATCTCAATAGATGCAGAAAAGGCCTTTGACAAAATTCAACAGCCCTTCATGCTAAAAACTCTCAATAAATTCGGTATTGATAGAACATATCTCAAAATAATAAGAGCTATTTATGACAGAACCATAGCCAATATCATCCTGAATGGACAAAAACTGGAAGCATTCCCCTTGAAAACTGGCACAAGACAGGGATGCCCTGTCTCACCACTCCTATTCAACATAGTGTTGGAAGTTCTGGTCAGGGCAATCAGGCAAGGGAAAGAAATAAAGGGTATTCAAGTAGGAAAAGAGGAAGTCAAATTGTCCCTGTTTGCAGATGACATGATAGTATATTTAGAAAACCCCATAATCTCAGCCCAAAATCTCCTTAAGCTGAAAAGCAACTTCAGCAAAGTCTCAGGATACAAAATCAATGTGCAAAAATCACAAGCATTCTTATACACTAATAACTGACAAACAGAGAGCCAAATCATGAATGAACTCCCATTCACAACTGCTTCAAAGAGAATAAAATACCTAGAAATCCAGCTTACAAGGGATGTGAAGGAGCTCTTCAAGGAGTACTATAAACCACTGCTCAATGAAATAAAAGAGGACACAAACAAATGGAAGAACATTCCATGCTCATGGATAGGAAGAATCAATATTGTGAAAATGACCATACTGCCCAAGGTAATTTATAGATTCAATGCCATCCCCATTAAGCTACCAATGAGTTTCTTCACAGAATTGGAAAAAACTACTTTTAAAGTTCATATGGAACCAAAAAAGAGCTCACATTGCCAAGACAATCCTAAGCAAAAAGAACAAAGCTGGAGGCATCACACTACCTGACTTCAAACTATACTACAAGGCTACGGTAACCAATACAAACATTTCAATAGCCCTAACAAATATAAATCAATTAAACTCATGTACTAAAAGATTTTCAGCTTTTTAGAAATTATCTAGGTATTAGGACAAAATAATTCCCTCTTAATTTTAAAGATCTGATTTCATACTCACTGTAATCAAATATCACAAGGTAATAATAGCAAAGATAAGCAAACCGATGAAGAAATGACAAATATTTAAGGTGATGAATATGCCAGTTACACTGATGTGTTGTTTATATGAATATATTATTACCTATACTCCCAAAATATATGCATCTGTTATGTATCAGTAAAGAAAAAAAGCAGAAGGACTTCAAATATCAAACATTTGAAAATAAAATAATGTGTAAATCTTGGTTATAAGAAAAGAGAAAAATACTATAAAATAATACTTTTATTAAAGCCAGTCCATATCAAAATTAGTGGGTTGAATTTTGAAATATTTTTTATTTCAGAAAAGAAAAATGAGCTAAAAATAAATTCATTGATTAGCTTTAAAAGCTGGAAAACGCCAAATGAAGCAAGAAGAAGAAAATGAAATATAAAAGAAGTTAAAATGGGAAAACCAACCAAACAACCCTCCCCACCAGAGTTAATAAAGCTAATGTCAGCTCTATTAAAGTCTAATGAAATAAACCTCTAGAAAGAGGAAAAAAGAGAAGGCAAAAATAATACTAAAAATGAAGGACACGCCAGGTGTGGTGGCTCATGCTGTAATCCCAGAATTTTGGGAGGCTGAGGTGGGAGGATCATTTGAGGCCAGGAGTTTAAGACCACTTAGGCCAACATGGGGAAACCCCATCTCTGCTAAAAATACAAAAATTAGCTGGATGTGGTGGCGGGCTCCTGTAATCCCAGCTACTCTGGAGGCTGAGGCATGAGAATTGCTTGAACCCGGGAGGCGGAGGTTCCAGTGAGCCAAGATTGTACCACTGTACTCCAGCTTGGGTGACAGAGCAAGACTCTGTCTCAAAAAAAGGAAAAAAAAAAAGAGGGACATAACCATAGATGCTGTAGTGACTTCAGAATTAAGAGAAGACTAGACATAATTTTAAGGTAATACATTTAAAATCTGGGAAATTTTACAGAGAAATAACCGAAAATCTGAATAGACCAATAAACCTGAAGAGATCAAAAGCAATTGGGCCAGTAATCCAAGTTCCTACAAAAACTCCCACTAGGTCTAGTGATTTTACTGGAGATTTCAAGTAAACTTCTAGTAAAATGATTCCTATCTTACAATAACTGTTTTATACTCACAAAAGAAGTCCAGCCTGTAAACTTGTTTCTAGAGACTAGCATAACCAGAAAACAAAATCAAAGACAAATAGGAAAATAAGGCCAAACTTATTTATGAATTCAGATGTACAAATAATCATAATCACAGCAAAGAAAGCATTTACTACCATTAAACCTCTATTCATGATTAAAACAAAGTTATAGTAAGCTAGAAAAGAAGAAAACCTCTTAAGTCACTAAAAGGCTACCTAATAAAAATGTACAGAAAACAACCTACTTAGATATGTTTAAGATGCATTCCAGTGAAAATCCAGAAATAACTAAAAATATCTGCCATCAGCATATATTCAACAGATACTCAACATTGTGCTAGAGATTCCAGTTAACAGAGTGATTTAAAAAATGTTTTAGGGTTGTAAAGGAAGGAATAATTTTTTAATATTTGCAGGTGATGTACTAGTTAAAACAATGCATATTGGAATTTATATGAGAATTCAGCAAGTGTCTGGTGACAAGATTAACATATAACAATCATCAAGACTCTAAATGCCACATTCTAACCAGTTACAGTACGTAATAGAAAAGTGCACTCCATTTATAATAGTAAGAAAAACTATAAAGTTAGCATGAATCTAATAAAAAATGTTTGTTATGAAGAAAACATACATGAAGAACCATGCATAAAGAAAAGTATAAAATATTAATGGAAATAAAAGACCTGGATAACTAGTAACATACTATGTTCAAGGATGAAAAGGTTCAACTCTGCGAAGGGGTCACTTCTCAAAGTTATTTTTGCTAAAATTCCATTCAAAATCTGAAACCAGATTTTTGCAGGCATTGGCTAAAAGATCCTAAAATTAACATGGCTGAGTAAATGCAAGAATAGCAACAGTAGTTTTTAAAAAAGCAAACTGTATATAAAGTTCTATATTTGCACCCAAACTAAAGCATGAACGCCTGAACCTTGTGGCTTTCCTGTGCGGCCTGCATTGTGTAGCTGCCCTGTGCTTTTGGCTTTGGGTATTCACCCCAGCACCAGGAGTGGGCCCTGATTGGTCTAAACCAGCTAAGTCCCTCCCATCATTCCTGCTGCAAGTAGTTTTAGAAGCCAGGTCTGAGCTAAACAAGGGCACGGCATTCAGAGCGTTCAGAGGCTAGTTGATGAAAGGGCATGTGATGTAACGGAGGCCAAGAAGCCTCGAGGGGACGTTTCCTGGGAGTTTCTAGAAGATTCTCACTTCCTGGAGCATTTAAGGCAGAGATGCATTTCCTTCCTTTGATGTTTTCTGGCACAGACAGGAGGACCTCCATCTTGAAAACAGAGTGAGGATAATGCCTACACTGAGAGGAGAGCAGAGCCAAGACCATCACAGGGAAACAGTTGAACCACTCAACCCGTGAGTTAAGCCAACTCCACAACCCTTTACATTAACTTAGGAAATTTGTAATTTGACAAAGTTATCCTCGTTGGTACATTAAGAGTTAAATATTCGTCACAGGTGTTCCCTAAACAGCAACTTCTCACAGGATCTTTAAAACATGATTTGATTTATGCAAATTAAAGCACAAGCATTGAAGGAACACAACCATGTGTGAAAAAAACCACATCATGTAGAGCAATAGAGCTGAGATCTACCGTCAGCTTTGAGACTTTTCCACTAGTCATGTCCTTCCACTAGTCTCCTACAGACTCTCTCTTCTCCATACTTGAAGCTTCTACTCCCAAACACAATATGTATTTTCTCACCTCCAAGCTTTTAAATGAACTTACACAGTTTTACTGACCAGGAAGACCCCTACCCCTTCTTCTCTCCACCTATAAAGGCATACTCACATTGAAAACTCAGCTGAGATTTCACCCTGCTTACAAATATTTCCCTGATTTTTTTCAGGCTACCAATTTCCTTTCTCTGAACTCCTGTTTAAGGCTGATATCACTTAGTTGGCAATTGAAAATGTAATGCCAGCTAGTTGCTCTTCTGCTTTTGCTGAAATCTTTCATTGCTGCTTAACTTCTCAAATATTTATCTTCTTTCCAAATAGATTGTAAGTTATCTGAGGGCAGGAAGTAAGTTATACCTGTATGGGCCCCTCATACTTTGAACATAATAAGTTATCAGAAAATAATGTTGATTGAATTGGATTTCTGGATCGTGCTTTTTGAATCATCTGCATTCTGAGCAGATATTTCTTGCTATTAGTATCTTCACCCCAGATTCCACTCCTGGCTACCTTTAACTTGTTTTCAAGTTGTACCACCTGCTCACTCCCCTTTGATCAGTTAACTCAGAAGATGGAACTGTGAATTTTGGCCAACCTCTGGAGACTAATATCTCCTTACCAGCAAGAGGCCAATTCAATCTCTACGTTTTCAGGTCCTTGGAAATCATTTGTAATGTGGGGCACTGTGCATCCATGGAGGAAAATAGATGACAATCTCCAGGCCGTATTTATAGCTTAATCCTATTCATCTTCTTTCCATGTCAGCAGAATTAGATTGCCTTTTGCTCCACACTTTTCTGGTCTGCCCATGACTTTGTTTACAAAAACAGGCTCCAAGATAATAAACTACTTCTGTGCTTCTGAAAGCTTAGCTAGATGTTCAACCGTGGTTTTCAAACTGACAACTAAGGTAGCTCAAAATTAACTCATAAAATGTTGAAGGGCTATTTAGGATACTAAAGTATATTCATAACGCAGCTGCTTACTTTGAAATTCCCCTTTTTGGAATATTGTCTTCACTAACCTCTATGGCTACTTTTTGCATTTCATAGCAGAGAAATACAGTTCATTTTCTATATAAAAAAACTGTAGTTAAAAGGTTGGTTATGGTGGTTCATGCCTGTGATCCCAGCACTTTGGGAGGCCAAGGCTGGAGGATTGCTTGAGCCTAGGAATTTGAGACCAGCCTGGGCAACATAGTAACACCTTCTCTCTACTAATGATAGAATGCAACAAGAATGATGGGCTTTCACTTCTGAGATTATGTTTGAAAAAGCATAGCTTCCATCTTACTAGCATTCTCTCCCTGTATCTTGCTTCCTCACCTTGATGAAGTCAGCTGCCATGTTCTAGGCGCCCCTACTGAGAGACTGATGTAGCAAGGAACCAAAGACAGCCTCTGGCCCACAGCCAGAGAGGAAGTGAGCCCCTCAGTCCAACAACCTGCAAGGAATTCAATCCTGCCAGCAGCCATTTGGGTGATTTTGGAAGCAGATCCTGCTCCAGTTTAACCCTGAGATGATTGTGGCTCTGGTTGACACCTTTATTGTAACCTTGTGTGAGATCCTAAGCCACAGAACCAAGATAAGCTGTGCTCAGATTTCTGACCTGCAGAAACTGTGCAGTGATAAATGTTGTTGTAGGTTGCTAGTTTTTCAGGTAATTTGTTATGTGACAATGGATAACTAAGACATACTATTTTGGATGTTAAGTACTATGCAGAAAAAGTTCAGGAGGATAAGGAGTTTAGCAGGTGCTGGAGGGGAAGTGGGGGCTTCTAGTTTTTACAGTGGTCAGTGAAGGCCTCTCTGAGATGATACTTGAGGATAGGGAATGTGGGCATAGGCTGTGCTAATATCTGGAGGAAGTGTGTTCCAAGAAAGGTGAACAGCAAGTGCAAAGGCCCAAGGCAGACATGGGCTCATAATGTTCAATTCTACCCAAAAGTTGTCTAAAACAAATGTAGAGCCCTGAGTTAAGGCAGGCAGGGAGGGGCTCTGGTTCTCTCTGTAAGTAGACCTTAGGCCTGTTTTCTCTTTGTTTAGTTTGAAATAAATAGTTTCTCCTTGGCAGAATCTGAGTCCTCAATAAAGAGAATGTGGTAGTCCAGATAAGGCAAAAATGACACATTCTTAAAGGTATTGCTTTTTGTGTGTTTAAAATGAACTGATGTGAACCAAAGCAAGTAAAAATTGCTTCTTAACAGAAAACACATTTAGTATATAAGGCAAAAATATTGCGTAAACAAAATTATCAACCATGAATTTTATTATAGATGATTTTGTGGGTGATAATCTTATATAGTAATTCTTAAACACCCTAAAACACAAGAAGCACTGAGTGAGAAGAAAGGGGCGTGAATACTCCAATGACTAGGCAGGCCTTTGAGAGAACCCCTAAATCTCATGGGAATGGACATGGATGGAGAAATTCTCAACGATTTCTATTTACCTACTGGGTTTATCCTGTTCTGCTTTAATTAAATATTAATGCAACCTTAGTGCATCTTACTACTTCTATGAGATAAGTGTTGGGCACCTCAGCTGGCATATAGTAGGTAGTTAAATGCTTCATGGGTTAGAATCTAAATCTTACTTGAACAGATGACATTCCTACTGTTGTTCAAAAATGTGGTGAGAAGAACATAACCACCTATTTCCTTTATTTATAGAAACTCTGCCGTCAGATGTCATGCTGATGCTCTTTGACACTGGTCTCATGATCCATAGATATTCATAGGGGATGCATTGCATTTTGATTATAATGATTTCTCTATGTTTTCCTCTCCTTGATTCCTTGAGAGCAGAAAACATATCTTATTCATATATGCATTCCTTAAGCCCCCCAAATTGCTTGACACATAGTGGGTTTTCACTTAATTTTTGCATAAATGAATGAGTAAACTGTTGAAGATACGTTCCTAAAAGCCAAAATAGAAAGCTACATCTCTCTGAAATATAACGTTTAACATGCAGTTTGGTTTGTAACTAAAGGAGAAGACTGAATTTCTCTGTGTAATTTGAATACAAATACTCCTCTGAACCCTGAATGTTATTGGAATTTTGGTCTGGAAACCTAACAGCCAGAGTCAAATGCTTCAGAGAATATTTTTCACCCAAAAAATACTTCAATGATGTCATTTTACCTAAAGACAAAATTACATATCTGTGAAATATGTTAGAAAATAATGTTTAACAAATTTTAAAATGAATCGGAAAGACTGAGTATAAATGCAGTGGCCATAAAATAAAGATGTGAAACTCAAAAAGTTAATTCATTAATCAGAACGAGTGTTCAGCAACAACTTATCCTTCACCTTGTCATTGAGGGCCATTACTGTCCAGCTGCTAGTGAAACTGGCCTTGGTACCAGAAAAAGAGGCAAAACCAGGCATTAAGATAGTTCTCAAAGAGACAAAGACAGACTCTATCATCCAAAATAAGTATCATTCATCCATTTATTGATCATATTAATTGAGCACCTACTATAAGCAAGGAACTCTGCTCTCAAAGATTCATAAATAAGATGATGTCTTCCCCTCAAAGTTTTCCTATCTGGTTTGGGAGACTGGTGGGTAAAGAAATCAACAATGGCATTGAAGAGAAGGCAGGGCTACCTGCCAAGAGGAAACTCCACCCAGGATAGGAAACTTGGCAGATGTGTGTCTTCCTGAAAGTCACATTCAGTAAGGGTTTTCATGGAGTTATGAAAGTGCATGTCAAGCTTGGGGGAATGGCAAATGATTTCATGTGGAAGGACTACCAAATTAATTAGGATGGAATTATGGTAAACGAGATCGTAAGAACAACCCTTAGCTTTGTTGCACTTCGGTCTACTCCAGTAATTTGTCCCTGTGAGGCAGGTAAAAGAAAACTATTACCAACTATCTTAGTCTGTTTTTTATTGCTGTAACAGAATAACTGAGATTGGGTAATTTATAAAAGAAATTATTTTCTCACAGTTCCAAAGGCCAGAAAGCTCAAGATAAAGGCACTGGCAAGTTGGGGCCTGGTGTCTCTGCTTCTAAGACAGCATCTTGAATCCTGTGTCCTCCAGAAGGGAGAAATGCTATGTCCACACATGGCAGAAGAGCAAGCTAGCAAATTAGACAAACACTCCCTGAAGCCTCTTTTATAAGGGCCTTAATCTCATTCATGAGGGAGGAACCCTCATGGCCTAATCACCTCTTAAAGGCCCCACTTCTTAATCCTATCACATTGGCAACACCTGAATTTTGGAAGGGACATATTCAAACCATAACATCAATTTAGAGTTGCAGGACACAAAAAGTGCATCAGAGTTATGCTTTCAAAATGGCAGAGGAAAGACATTACATCCTCTACTTTTGAAAACTATGTAAAAACAATAATAAGAAACGGGACAATCTCCATCAACTTCGTGACAACCATACCCCCAAACTACAGAAATGAATGGAAGGAAAGCCAAATAAACTTAGCACGGAGGAGAAAGGTGGAAGCTAGGTGCTTTGGTGGAAGAGGTAGGGTGCTAATGGGAGAAGCAAGCATTCTACCTCTCCAGAACTCCAGAAGGTTTTAGCAGTCAGAGGCACAGTTACAGTGGGAGAAGGGGTGAGGCAGGAGGCTGAAAAGAGGACCTTGATTGATAATCAGGAGAAAGAGCTTTATTAAGGTGGGCCTGCACCCCCCACTGAGTGCAGTCGAACAACCATCCTCCCACAATCAATGGAGATGCCCTGGAAGAAAATGAAATGTAAGCAGAGAGGCTGCAGTCACCTCAGACAGAGAAGCCACAGAGCATTGAAAATGGGAGGCTCATGTGGAAGTCAGCATACTGAATGGTGAGTTGCCAGTGTCTTCCCCTTCTCCAGCTGGAGAAGACTGTCACCCAGGCTTGTTATCAGCTCCCTTCCCCTGACACAGGCAGCAGATTGGGGGACACTCCCCAGAAAAATAGAAATGCTTCCAAGAAAAGAGCTGCTAGTGGTAATGTTTGGGGTCTCCAATGAAATGATTGGCTGTCTACCCAGTTACCCCACAGTGAAGTCTATCAATCCACAAGCCCTAATCTTATACATGGAGCATGCAACTAGTTTTTTTCTTATTTCATTTTCAATATGAGCAGACAGTCAAGGACCACATGACATTTGGGGAAGAACTACAATTGAAATATGGAAATCAACCAAACACACACAGAGAAAACAAATAATGAAAATTAAGAAAAAAATGAAAGGAATCAGAAGAAATCAGATGAAACAGGGACAAAGGAACAGAAGATAACCTCAAAGATACTATAATTAAATCCGCAGAGAAAGAAGTGAAGATATTATAGCCATGCACTCCTTCTTAATAAAGTACTGGAAGATATGTTCCAGCAAACAGAGGGAGTAAACCTAAGCAGAAGATGACATGGAATTTAGGAGAAACAGATTCCAGCACCAGTGAAAGAAACAAGGGAAATTTGTTGGATGATGGCTGTCTTCACTTGAGAGCTTCCAAGTGAGCCTAAAGAAAAAAATACCCAAGATTGAAGTAAGAGGTTTGAGAAATCCAGGAAAAACTATAAACTGATCAATTTTCTGGCATGTTAGACCCTGGTGAAAATTGTGTTGAGAGGTATTTTAAGGAATTGTTATGGTGAAAATTGTGTTGAGAGGTATTTTAAGGAATTGTTAGGGCTTTATATAGACTTTTCCAGATAGTTAAGAAACAAATAAACACAAAAAGCAACTATGAAACCAAAACAGTTCTTTAAGAAAGAAAATATAATCATACCGTGATACGTGGCTAGGCAGAGAATAACATTTACATCATCAAAACAATAAATCACTCTGTGGATTTTTTTAAAGTTAAAATGTGATTAAAATGGGAAAATGGGGAGGCTGAGGTGGGCAGATCATGAGGTCAGGAGATCGAGACCATCCTGGCTAACATGGTGAAACCCTGTCTCTACTAAAAATACAAAAAATTTAGCTGGGTGTGGTGGTGGGCACCTGTAGTCCCAGCTACTTGGGAGGCTGAGGCAGAAGAATTGCTTGAACCCAGGAGGCGGAGCTTGCAGTGAGCCGAGATTGCACCACTGCACTCCAGCCTGGGCAACAGAGTGAGACTCTGTCTCAAAAAAAAAAAAAAAAAAAAGGGGGAAATGAGTTAACATCTTTATCTGTTACAATAAGAAGTCAATGGATAATGTCTAAAATTGGATGAATACAAAAGATAGTGACTTATGCATTATTTTCAAGAATATACTTATAGAATAAATAAGCTATGAGAGTTAAATATACTTGTGTCTGGGGAACAGGGCAAGGCAGGGGAAAGGAGGAGGTAATAGATTTTTGGTTTGAGGTCATAAACCCTTTAGTACCATCAGCCTTTTAAAACTATTTGCAATTAAATTTTTGATTAAAAGTAAAAACAAAATTAAATAGCATTTTGTTCCAACAAAGGCTCACATCATCCCAGGAGACTAGTGCCTTCTCCATATGTCTCCCCGCTCAGAGCCCCAAAGACACCAATCTTTATTTTCATTCCTTTTATTCTTCCATTGTCCTGTTCTCCTAGCTTGTCTCCAACCCTTTCTTTTCATCATCACTTGCCTACTCATCTAGTACCCTTAGCTTGAGGTGTTTGCATAGTACTGGTCTACCCAAGGAGAACATATGTATGCACTGGCCTCTGTGTGTTGATTTCAGCTAGCCCAATTCTGATTGGTTGACTGTTTTTTTCCCTGAGAGAGCGAGATGAGGATAGAACTGGGGGAACTGGGGGAGAAAAGGAACTCATTATGAATGTAAAATTTTGTACTAAGGAGACAGAACATTCTTAACTATGCAGTGATAAAGTACTGGGGGAGGGATTTCAGCAACCAATTAATTATCCTTTGCATCAAAACAAAATTAAGTTCTAAGGTGTTCAAATATAAGTGAGTGTGTATACACATCATAATGATAACTAATGTTTTACATTATACTTACAACGTACCAAACCTTGTCCTAAGTACTTCACATATATTAATTTAGCTAATTATCACCATCCTATCTACAGTGTAAGGACTCCTATGATACTTATTTTCAGAGATTAGGTACAGAGAATTTATGTAATTTCCCTGAGGTCACACAGCTAGTAATAGAGCCAGGATTCTAATCCAGTAACAAAAACAAAAACAAACAAAAAACACTACAGCTAGAAGCCTCAAAAAATAGAGATCGGATGGAGGGCATTTTATTTCCAAGTCAAGATTTGAGTGTATGCTAGAAGAGTAGGAGCTAAGAGATGGCTTCTGGAGGAGGTGAAATTAACCATCAGACTGATAGGGGTGTTCTTCATGAGCAAGCATCCTTCTATGATTATGGAAGGGCAGATCAGGCTACTTTATCACTCCTTCTATTTTCCCTGTTCTGTGGTGTTTTTGTTTGTTTGTTTTGTTTGAGGGTGGCTTAAGGTCTATTAAGGGTAGAGAAAGGTGGGGTGGCATGCAGACTTCCTTCTTCAGGTTAGCAGCCCTGATGAGAAAGAATAACAAGGCCTTATGCAAAACAAGATTGTCTATATTAGCTCAAACTAGGTCACTGATTTCAGGACCCAGTCTTTTCTTTGTATAATCTCTTTCCCATTCCATGGATAATCAGTTTCCAACTGCCAATACTCATCTCTAAGGTTAGGGGACTGCTCTCAACCATCCCTCAGGCCCCTCTTAGCCCTGAAAGTAGAAGATTTGGGGGCCACTGATCTCTGCACTAAGATGGTGCAGAGATCAACCATTTTCTTCACAGGCAATCAGGATCAGTGCAATTCAAGAGGGGTTATTATCTTGTTTCATAATGTGTCTCTCCTGAAGCCACATTGAAATACTCTGACCAAAAATTACTCCATATTTCTTCCAGAAAGAGGGACCAACCTCTCTAGTCTGGGAACCCCAGTCTTCCTCAAGAGACAGTTATTGTCAAAATGTATTTTAAAATAAATGTGCTCAAGTGACAGTCATAAGATATTTGTGATTTGAAAAAAATAACTCGTTAAAATTTTTAATGGTTTAGTATGTATGGAAAATCACCTGCTGTTGAAAGCATAAAAATTTACCTACACAAAAGATATTAAATCCTCATTAGAATACAATTGCATTGCCGAGGAGTATTCACATACAAATTCTCATCACTCTAATGGGAATTACATGGCTAACACCCTCATGCATCAAAAAAAAATTAAAGTCCAGTGGAATTTAAGAATAGTGAAGATAGAGTAAAACAACTACACTAAGCAGGCAAGACTGTATTGAGTAACAGCAGATCAAAGTTTCTCAACCTTCTCACTCTAGAAATTTAGGACTGCATCATTCTTTCTTGCAGGGAGTTGCCCCATGCATTGTAGGCTGTTCAGCAACATCTCTGGCCTCAACCCACAGGATGTCAGTAGCCCCTACCCACCCTCAGCTGTGACAACCAAAATGTCTCCAGACATTGCCAAGTGTCTCAGAATACCCCCAGCTGAGAACCAGTGCATGAGACATAAGGAATATACCAGCTGTTGTCTTATCAGGGAATTCTCTTAGATTCCAGTGTTAATCTCTATAAAACAAGTTTACTTTGTATCTATAATGTAATGCTTGCAGATTCCCTCAACAGTGACAGGGAACAAGGTTTAGTAGGCCCAGAGTTCTGGGAAAAACAAGAGACAGCACCTTTTACATGTAATTTTTGTTTGTTTTGTTTCCACTGACAATGAAGAGAAGGGAACAAGAAATACAGCTTTGGTTGACTGGCAATTTCTTATAACTTTCAAAATTGCTCTGACAAGCAGATAGAAGAACATGATGGAACACAAAGCAAAAAGACTAAACAGGAGGAAGGTGGCACTTCTTTGAGAAATGTGGTCTGTCTAACAAAATAAAGGCATAGAAAAAAATTAAGCACAAGTATAAGCTCAGTAGGTACGTCTGTCTTGTGAAGAAGGCAAGGCTCTACTTATTTATTTTGTCTTCCTAAATCATGTCAGGAAAAGTGACTAGGTACAAATCATTAAAGCTGTTTAGGAATATTTTTTAAAGAAGGGTTTTACATACTCAACCTATAGAAAATATCCCTTGGGGGGGGGAAAACTGAATTACTGAGGGATTTGGAGTAAGGCTCGTCTTTGACAAAGCAAATGCATTATAGAAGTAGCACTGCCTTTGCCCCAGCACACAGGAATCTGAAATTATAATCTTTATTTGTAATTCATGTGCCACTTGTGAACAGGGATGCTCAGAAAACTTTCAGATAATTAAAAAATGTTGAAAGCTTTCATATATTTTCATGATGTGGTAAATAGCATAATTTCCCAAATGGAGAGACTGGAGCATTTGGGAGATATACAATCAGTGGTTGCATAGGTAGTAAGTCTAAGTTGAAGTTTGAACTTCAGATAGGCCTTGAACCTCGCTACTCAGAATATGGTCCCTTGACCAGCAGAAAGCAGAAGCCTGGGTCCCACCCTTGATCTATCTGATCAGAGTCTGTATTTTAACAAGATCCCTAGGTCACAATTATGCTCATTAAAGTTTGATAAGCACTGCTCTAGAGATTTCAGTTTTACCATTTAAGATCATATTTTATAGACTCTTTTGTGCCAAGAGAAGTATTTTTTGAAAAAGTTCTTTCTAGAGCTTCTTGAAAAATATGAAAAAAAGTCTTAAAATGAAGTCCTACTATTCAAGGAAGAGCATATTATATACAAAAAGTGACAACAGAATGAAATCAATAGAACTGGAATAACAGTGACTAAGTAAAGCCTTCATTGTAGATGTTCTTCAAAGGAAGGGTGTTTTTAGCTGGATAGTTAACATGGGGCAGGAAAAATCACTCTGAAAAGAAATGACAAGGGTCATATGGCAAGCTCAAAGTAGAACTACTCTATGACCAGTAACCATACCCAAGATAGATACTGCCCATTATTTCTTCACAATGACAAGTTTCAGTCCTTTTGTGCAAATGTACAAAATGCCATGCTAGTAGTAACAAGTAATTAAAAACCTAAGATGGCCCCTTAAACTCAGAAGGGCATGATATATTTTATTTTGAAAGCTTCTTGTTCTTTTCTCTTTTTTTGTTCCTTTTTTCTTTTCTTTCTTTATACTTAAGAGTATAAGACAACATGGTAGTATTTGTTAGTATCTGCTGACAAGCCTAAGCCATCCAGTAGTGTGTGATTTGAGATTATTGGGCACAAAAAGCTTTACTGGGCTTTGTCAGCAGTCCCCATATGCTAACATCATTGCATGAAATTTATCTTACTTCAAAATGAGTAAAAGTTCAATGCATAAGGTTAAAGAGCATCACTAACTAGCAGGCAATTAGCTCCATAAACAAAAAGCAATGTTATGTAATTAAAAGACAACTGTACAAATCTTTCAAAAATACAGTAAAAATAAAGCCAGCCACTGAATTGCAGAGAAAGGAGTTTCAGTTACATTGATGACGTTATTTTTCCCTTGCAGCCTTTCTGCACCCCCACCCTCACTTGGGCAACAATAATACAGTAACAGGAAATATATCAAAAGGTGGAAGCTTAGAAGCTTAAAGCTCATAATCCCCATAGTGGCAGCCAAAAGCATAATTAAGGAGAAGCACTCATTTGTTTCCCTTCCCTTTAAAACGTAATCTCATATTTTTTCAAGACCTTTGGGAGGAACTACAATTTAGGGTCAAGTTTTGAACAATGTTAGATTACTGCCAACTGGACCCCATGACCTTATTCAGAATGAAATCATGTACTAACAGATTTCGGGAGTGGGATTTTATTTTATTTATTTTATTTTTTTGACGGAGTCTCACTCTCTCGCCCAGGCTGGAGTGCAGTGGCACGATCTCGGCTCGGTTCACTGCAACCTTTGGGAGTAGGAATTTTTAAAAGGTGTTTTGCTCTTCTAAAGCCAGAAAATAATCCTTTCGCACAAGGACGTCAGGAACACGAGGTTATAGCCTCTAGACTTTGCTCTTGGAAACCTACTGAGTTTCCACAGGCAGGATATGAAATACCCAGCTGTCAAGAAAACCCTTTCCCCTCAAATTCTCAGCTCAGTTTGAACAAACGTGACATATGCGGTCTACTGCCCTTCTCTCCCTCTAGTAAACATCAGCCTCCACAAAAAAGTCACATCTTTCCCATTTTTTGGACCTCTTCTGCCTTTTAACAGGTGCAAGCATGAAGAACCAAAAAAACCTGTCTGTTGTTCAAGTCTCTTGGCAGTTAATCCCCTTCATCTATAATAGATTAAACCAAAAAGCAAGAGGTTTTCTTTCAGAGTGGAACTGGCGTAACTATTTTCCACTTTTATAAAAATGTATTTTCACATTTGTTTCTCAGTTATCTATACGTTTCACTTACAAAAATGAAGACTGCGTTCTAGCTCACTTTGGAATCCTGGAGAGCTTTCCTCATCCTTTGTAATCATTCTGAAAGTCATTATTTACCCAGTTTCTCCCAGGCACCAGGCACTGAGCTGGGTACCTTATTTACATTATCTCATTGAATTCTTCAAACAGCCTTTTTGATGAATAAACTAGGATTGTTTAAAGGGCTATTTAAAATAATACATATTTTCCCCATTTTTCAGATGAATAAACTAGGATTGAAGAAAGTGAATGTAATAAGAGGAAGAACGCTCCCTATTCAGGTTTTAAACCCCAAATATCAAAGCCTACAGTATGTCTCTAGCATCCTACAAAATGTCTGTTTCTAGAAGATGGCTAATAAGCATTTGTTGAACCCAACTGACTTGTAGACCATGGTCGTCGTTGCCAGATAATGAGCTAAGTCCTTTGAGGGAAATGTACCAGATAAGAGACACAGGAGGTGGTGATCATGTGCCCTTTTCTTTTCAAAAGAAGCATGTCCCAAAGCCATACTCACTTATAATTCATGATTAAACACATTAAATGATAATACTGGAAAGGAAATGTTTTACATACCAAAAATGTTTTACATACCAAAATGTTTTAGACCCTGTTTTCAAGGATTCAAACATGTTAGACTTTTACTTCCTAAGTGTTTGTGGAAATGAAGGTCTGGTGAGAGAAGGGCAAGAGGAAAGAACATAAAGGGAGTAAGAATAGACAGCAAGAAGATATCCAAGGCAAGAACCGAACAGCTTTGTGACACTGCCTAGGTTTACATCCCATTCGTCTCCTTATGTGATCAACTAGAAATTCAGCCCCTACCCCCCGTGGCTTTTTTTTTGTGTGTGTGAGATAGGGTCTCTGTCTGTCACCCAGGCTGAAGTACAGTGGCCCAGGCATAGCTCACTGCAGCTTGGAACTCCCAGGATCAAGCAATCCTCCCACCTCAGCCTCCTGGAGTAGCGGGGACCACAGGCACACACCACCATGCTCAGCTAATTTTTTTATACTTTTTGTAGAGATGGGGTCTTGTTTTGTTGTCCAGTCTGGTCTCAAACTCCTGGGCTCAAGTGATCCTTCTGCCTTGGCCTCCCAAAGTGCTGGGATTATAGGCTTAAACCCCCAAATCAAGCCTTAAATTAAGCCTTTTTATGAAAAAGATAGCAAAAGCCTTTTACTTCCATTGCAAATATTTTAGTTTTTGAGAAATGTTAGCATGGAAGCCTAACCTACTAATATTATTTTATTAGAACATATGTGTTGTGGTAACTTCTGTAGTTACATTGTCTCACAGGTGTGATGAAACAGTTTTTTAAAAAGGATTATTTTGTCATTAGAGTTTTCATAAGTAAAGGTCACTTTTGACGTGAAAAAAATAATGGAATTACTTTTGGAGACATACTTCTTAGGACAATAACTTTTGATCAGATGTCAGTTCCTCACACCCCACCCTCCTCATGTATAGATAGAAGATTTAACCTGGTCAGTGTGTTGCCAACTCCCATTGCCAATCAGGATGCAGATAGTCTTTCACGCAGGCAGTAGGTGAAATTATATCCATGTCTTAGAACAACTATAAACACTATATTTTTGTAAGCACCGAAATCACTGCCTTTCTGTGCTCAAGCCACCCTGTGATTGTTTGACAAAGGAAAATCAGTAAATCTGCTCACCTTTAAAGTAAAAGATAAATTGAAAAGAAATATGAACTTCCTCATTTGACAAGTAGGTACGGAGAGATTCTGGTTAAGTGATGGAGCTGGAAAAGGATGCTGTGAGGATTCTATGACATATAAGAGAGACAAGTTGCTGCCCTTCTGAAGTTCTCATCAAACATGCAATTACATGTGTGGATTGACAAATGCCATCACAGAGCACACATAGGGTGTTATAGAAGGCTAGATGTGTGTCAGAAGTCTAAACTTGAATATCAACAACCAGTGTTGAGTTAGCCAGCACTGCCTATGTTTAGGGTGAGAAGGTGTAAATGGGGATCGGGCAGGGATGGTGGCCCAGGATGAAGGATGAATGATCAGCCTGTGTGAGGGGCTGAAGGGGAGAGCACATGGCAGCATGGAAGCCCTTGGAGCCAGCACAGAATGCAGAGGGAGAGCAGGTGATGAGAGATGTAGCAGGTGAGGTGAGAGGTGGAGGCCACAAGTGTTTCAGGGCCTTGAAGAAACAATGAATTGATGAGCTTTGTGTATTAGAAGGATGACCCTGGTGGCACTGTGGAAAACAGACTAGAAAAGAGCCAGTTAGGAGACTACTGCCATTAGTAGAGGCAATGGAGGCCCGGGTGGGAGAGTGTTAGAAGTTAAGAGCAGATTGTTTTGAGGATTCAGGACACTGATGACACAAGGCTTGGAGATTGTTTGGATACTGTGAAAGACAGTGATGGTTTAAGCCAAAGGAAAGAGTCAAGAATGGTTTCCAAACTTCTGGTATGGGCAACGAGACAGAGTATGGTCCATGAGAATAGAGATGAAGGGGCAGGCATGATGGTGACATGATAAGTTCAGGGCGTGTTAAATTATAGGTGTTGATGGAATAGACAGGTAGAGGTGTCCCAGCAAGCTGCTCAATATTTAGGTATGAAGATTGGCAGAAAGATCTGGGCTGAATACAGCTGTCACCAACCTAAAGACCGTAATGGAAAACAAAGAAGCAGACCACCCAGGGAGTGCGGGAGGAGGTGAGGGCCCCACAGGTCGCTAACCTTTAAGGTTAGGCAGAGGAAGAAGAGCCCATGAAGGAGATAAAGAAGGAGGAGCCAGGGAGGTAGGAAGAACACCAGGAGTGTACATGGTGTTCCTCTCTGGACTCGTGTAAGTCAGAGGAAAAGCATTTCCAGAAGAACAGTCAAGAACACTGTGAATGATTCCCAGAAGTCTAGTAAGGACATGCCCTTGAATTTGGTGTCCTTGGAGCAAATAGGTTCAGTGAACTGATATGGGCAGAAGCCAGATTTGACTGGGCTGGAGAGTTTTAGACCAGCACTTCTCAACCATTTCAGCCTCAGGACTCCTTTCCACTCTGAAACATTTTTGAGGACTCCCAAAGAGTTTTTGTGCATGTTGCTTATATCTACCAATATCTAATATACTAGAAATTAAAACTGATACATTATTGAAATATTTTAATGTATTTAAAAACAATTCTATTGCATAAGTCATATCTTTTTATAAAACATAACCATATTTTCCAAAACAAAAACATTTGGTGAGAAGAACAGCATCTTTTTACAATTTTGCAGATCTCTTTAATATATTGCTCAATAGATGACAATGGGTTTTTTCTATCTGCTTCTGGATTCAATCTGTTGCAGTACTATAGGAGACAGGATGCTTTGTCCGAGACAGGAAAAACAACTTATCTTCCACTGTCACAAGGGGGAGGAGGTGATGTAGTGTGTGGATATGAGTAAATCAATAGGTTTGGGGGCAGGAGGTTGAGGGACTTTTCATCCAGTAGATTCTACTTTCTCTGCAAGATAGTATCATGATACAGGAGGAGGGAGAGGTCAGAAATTTTAAAAGCATAGGGAATATTAGAGCATAAATAATCAAGTCATTCTTTCTTATTAAGAAATACAATGAAGACTCCTTGGGTAAACATAACTCACGACATGAATTATCAAGAAAGGTATCTGTGGTGTTAGAAAATTGTGAGGCCTTCTGGGAAACTGAAATTCATGAAGAATGATTTAAGAAGAAGAAACAAAAACAAATGTTACATCTTTGGCCCTTCTGGAGAGAAGTTGAAGAAATGGTGGCTATTTTCAGCTATTTATAAGCTAGCAACAAAAGTATTATAAGATGCAGCAAGAAAGTTCAGTTACATGATTATGTCTGGGTTCTGGGTTCAGCAGTAGTTTTCTTCTATGCTTATCTCAACCTTGTCACATAGAAGCAAATTTTATTTACACATAGAAATACTGATGGATGTGGCCAGGTGCAGTGGCTCACGCCTGTAATCCCAGTACTTTGGGAGGCTGAGGCAGGCGGATCATGAGGTCAGGAGTTTGAGACCAGCCTGAGCAACATGGTGAAACCCCATCTCTACTAAAAATACAAAAATTAGCCAGGTATGGTGGCACGTGCCTGTAATCCCAGCCACTCGGGAGGCTGAGACAGGAGAATTGCTTGAACGCGGGAGGTGGAGGTTGCAGTGAGCCGAGATTGTGCCACTGCACTCCAGCCTGGGCGACAGAGTGAGACTCCATCTCAAAAAGAAAGAAAGAAAGAAACATTGATGGATGCTCAAATCCCAGAGTCATCAGCTGGGCCTAGAATACAACTCAGTGTCACCCAAATTCTGCTCTTTCCTGCACTAGCCAGTCCACAAGCTTTCTCTATGGTGATGGCAAGGGAATTATAGTCAATGTAAGTGGACAGCCATACAGCCATACTGAGGGGCTGTAAAACCATCCTCTCAAACGTTTTTGAAGTGTTTCTGAATTTTAGAACATGTTATTCCAGCAAGGGTTCTGAACCTTTTTGGTGTCATGAGCCCCATGAGTCTGGTGAAGTCTGTAGATCCCTTCTCAGAACAATGTTTTTAAATGAATAAAAGCACATAGAATTACAAAGGAAATGAATTACACTGATAATAGATCATCAAGATAATTTTAAAAAACTGATAATAAAGTTATCAAATTTTTAAACTAATTTTTTTTTTTTTTGAGATGAAGTCTCGCTCTTGTCCCCCAGGTTGGAGTGCGATGGCATGATCTCGGCTCCTCTGCCTCCTGGGTTCAAGTGATTCTCCTGCCTTGGCCCCCCGAGTAGCTGGGATTACAGGTGCCCGCCACCACACCGGGCTAATTTTTGTATTTTTAGTAGAGACGGGGTTTCACCATGTTGGCCAGGCTAGTCTACAACTCCTGACCTCAGGTGATCCACTTGCCTCAGCCTCCCAAAGTGCTGGAATTATAGGGGTGAGCTACTGCACCGGGCCAAAACTAAATTTATTATATAGAAATATGTGTGCTTCCTTGGATAATATATTAAATAAAAATATCTAGCAACATTTTGAAGTGATACTAGTGTAATTGTGTCCAGTGTGGTGGTATCTGACGGCGATGCAAAAGGTAGTTTATAGGCTGATGGGATGGCAGATGTGTATAAAGAGATAAATGAATACACTGAAGAAATATTAGTGTATGCACTCATGCTATAGAACACAGAAGAGTCAGAAACGCCTTCCCCGAAGAGATCTGAGCTGAGCCTTCAAATCCCGAAGGTGTTATCCTTATCTATAAATTAAATTGAATTTTTTCAATTAAATAGGAATATTCTCTGGACAACTAAGGAATGAGATTAAGCAAAGATGAGAGAATACCTTCTAAATTTTTTTTCCTGGTGTTCCCAAAATAAAGGATTTTAAAGAAAGACAAAATGTATGGTGTGACTTCCTTTGTAAAGTGGCTAAAGGAAAGGTACAACCAGACAAAAACACAGAGGAAGTATTTTTTTATTTTTAACATATTAGATACCTTTAAAAATGTTTTTCCTTGCCCACAAGGGAAACAAACCGGCTTTCATCATATGTCCCATCTCCAAAGAGGCAAAAGGCTAAATAAAGGACAGTAATAAGACACAAGTTGAACTATCCTTTGACCACAGGACTCCTGTTTTTGAAAATCACAACTTGGAATTGAGTCTCATGAAAATTTATCTCGGAGAAAATGCCAAAACTATTAAGAGGAAAGGATCTTACATAAATCTAAAACGTACTGATTATTAATGCCACAAATTACAGAACAACAGAACTGTGTTTAAGAAGTAGCTCCCTGCCTTCAAAGGCTACATCATTCAAGTTGTTAATTAACAAAGTAGCAATGGCTTCTCACAACTGCTGTGGAAGTAGAAACCGATGGCCAGGAAGCCCAGGTGAGGGCATGCTCATTAGGAAATCTGCCATGCCCTTCTAAGAACAAACTTTCCTTTAAGGACTTTAAGGAGGAGAGAAAGTTGTTTTGTGGTCCCTGCTCAATCACTGCTTATATCCAAAAAAGAAAGAAAAAAGGAAGGAGAGAGAAAGGGAAGAAAGGAGGAGGAAGAAGGGGGTAAGAGGTAGAAAGGGAGGAGAAAAAGAAACATAAAAGAGAGAAGGAAGGAAAGAGGGAGGGAGAGAAGGAAAGGAAACATTCAGACCAAAATAGATGCTCAGTAAATGTTAGCATTTCCTTAATAGCCTGCTTTTGGCATTGCATCATTTTGCAGGAGATGGACTAGTTCTTTCACTTTAAAATTATATATGCTGCCCAAAGGTCTCATATTGTCATGAAGAATTCTTGATAATTAGCAAATTTCCTGAAGGTTCAGCATCAGCTGATAATTGCAAATAATACAAATATACCATGGCCCTGAAATAATCAGAATTACCATAAACAGCAGTGTTAGAAACATATTTCAAAGTGAAAGAATACACTATTCTCAGGAGATAATGACCAACATTCTTATGAATCCTGATCAATGGAGGCAGCATTTTGCTCCATGAGTAATAAACCATGAAGACTCTGGATATATCATGTATAATGCTGGGCATTATAATAAAACACAACACAGGAAATAATCTCAAGTCTTTAATATTAATAATCATATTTAAATAGCAATTGGGTGTTAGTCATACAATTTTAGTATTGGTGAGAGCCTTGTGAATCAATGTCATCCCCCCATTATTGTTGTCAAAACGAAAATGGTACAGGAGATAGAAAAACCTAAGGGAGTGTTGGAAGATGAATTCTGGTGTAAAATCCTTTAATCATATTTTTTCAAATATATTAATCAGATTGCTTTCCTCACACTAAGAACTAAAGAAATGAGATTTTTTTTCCAACTGGGGAGGAGAGGATGGATGGAGGAGGTAAGGGTTGCAGGGCTCAGGACTGTCTTTTTGAAAACAACATATATTGTCCAGCAGTATTGCTTTTCTGATACAACTTTGACCACCTCCAGAGATGCTCAGTAGGACTGTACTTATAATGAAGACCCTCTTAGTCTCAGGATTTATGTGTGTCCATGATAATTCCAAAGGGAGATAAATCAACTAAGAATCAGTAGTGTTAAATTAATCTTGGGTAAGCCAAGAGTTACATATGTCATCTAGAATGGCTTACATGACACACCAGGACCCAAATGAAATTCCCTCAACATCCTCCTTATCTTGGTAGTGCTCACCACCTAAATAAAGTGTCAGCAGCAGCCTGAACTCTAGACAATTTCCTTCATGGTGTTATCTAAAGGACCACCAAAAAGATGATCAGCTCCCATCCTTCCACAAAAGAAGATACTCCCAGAAAAGTATCCTTCAATACTACCACTTAGTATTGAAGCTTTCAATGCAATGTAGTACTCACGTGTAAAAGTAGAACTATGGAGTCAGACAAAATTGTGTTTGAAAAAGTCTCTCTTGTAACCAACTTGGGAAAATGACTTAATCTCTCTCTGGAGTTTGGGGAAAGATGTAGTGAGATGTAAAGTACCCCCATAAGGTTCAGAACAATGAGTTCTCAATAAATGTCAGGTCTTCTCTCTTCTATTGAAGTTGCTCTTTCATTATTTTTGGACTCACTCCTCTCTAAAATCCCAACCCATGATGAAGGTTTTCAAGGTCTGTATATACTGATGGCTCTCTGAAACCTGAGATAAGCAGAACCTTGGGTTCCAGAATTCCTTAGTCCTTTCTGTAATAGAAGAATACAAAAATATGTCTCAAGTATCTGCATAGTGACACAAAGCATTTTCAGGATGACATCATTGTTGAATTGAGACTTAATTAGTTTTGTGTGAACTTTGGGATCAAATAACATAAAATAAATCAACTGAGGCTAAGAAACAACTTTTTGACTTCATAAAAAGCTTTTTAAGTGACTCAAATGACTCTTCGATTCAAATATAATGAAATTTCATGTTGAATCAATGACAGACCTTTTGAACTGTAATCTGCCAGAAAGTAGACAACCCAAAAATTGAAAATGGGCAGATCAAAGCTACATTGATAGGAATCTGTTAATGAATCATAGTGTGTTGTGTGGATAGGATTACGAGGACCTATCTGATTTACTGCATGAGGATATTAACGTGGAAGGTAGAAGCAATGCATATTAAATGATCACTAAGTGCTTCTGAAAGAATGCTTTGTAGCAATAGTATTTAAATTCCTTTCATTTAGCCAAGATATACTCATAAAACTGTGGAAATCCCTATTTATAGTCACACAGACCAACACTGGTTTAACAGGGAAGGCCACCATCTCATAAACAGTAAATCCATAGCCCTATGGGCTTTAATTAAAAAACATTTATCACCCAGACACTAAATGAATTTGAAGGAAACAGAAGACTGAAATATTGCCTTTTCGATTGCTGACAATTCTGGAGGGTTGTTGGCTGGAAGGGCTGAACATCCCCAAAACAGCACCAGATTTTAAAACAACCTTCCAAGTGGTTTAATTGGTAGGCACACCAGGGCCTCAAACACAAGAATTTGCACATTTAAAGGCTGCCCCACAATGTTCCAGGAACGTAGTCATGAATGCAATAGTCGGTATAACACATTCTCTTTGTACATTTGACCTGACATTCTTGTTTCAGAAAAGTAACTAAATCTATATAGACCATTAGGCCAGCTGTTCCCTATCAGAGTGCACTCCTTCACTTAGTTCCTATAGCATTTATTTGGTGTAGCTAGAATGCGGGCTCTCAAACCAGACTCACAGCGTGGGTTCGAACGCCAGTTCTGCCTCTTCCTTTGCATGTTTCAATTTCCTTGTCTGCAAAAATAAATGTAATGATCATATCTAACTCACAGGGTTGATGTTAATAGTTGTCTTAGTTTGGATTTCCCTAGAAGGAGACCCCAAGACAAAGATTCCTGTGCAAGGGTAAGGAAACTATACTGGGAAGAGAAAACAGTCAGTAAAGAATGGATTATCCAGCCAGCTACCATAGTGGATGACTGGAGCTTAATCCTGCCAGGAAACTCTGGGAATAGTATAAAACTCACATCTCTGAAATATCCCATCTGAAGAGCAAAGAAACTGGGATATTTATATACCAACTCATGTCAATCATTTTTAAAGTGCTCCCAGACAAAGCATAGCAGCTTTAAACAGTTTCAGAAAAATCCCTCCAAGATACAAAGACTGGCTGCTGGAAGTCATCTAGCATACAATGATGTGGTGTAGTCCCAGAATTAATGTCCATAAGGTGCATAGAGCAGTGCATGGCACATAGAGTACCATAAATGTGTATTCTTTTTTACTATGACTATCAGTATCATTATTACTATTATTATTATTTTTTTAAATTATACTTTAAGTTCTAGGGTACATGTGCATAACGTGCAGGTTTGTTACATATGTATACTTG
>NW_012116378.1:612340-632892 GCF_000951035.1 Colobus angolensis palliatus
TGTCCGGCACTCACTAGTGAGATGACCCCAGTACCTCAGTTGAAAATGCAGAAATCACCGGTCTTCTGTGTCCTTCGCGCTGGGAGTTGGAGACTGGAGCTGTTCCTATTCGGCCATCTTGCTCCTCTCCCAGTATTATTCTTTTTACTACCCATGGAGGCATTGGCCAATGCTATTAGATATTTATGTATATGTCCTGCTACCAGGACCCTTGTTGACGTTCCCGATACAAGAGCTGTTCTATAACATTTGATGTTCATACTCAAGATGATTCAGATTCAACCAGAAAGGCTTAGACTAAGAAATCAGCAGTTATTTGCTTTTGTATACTATGTGTCTATGAGATGAAGTGCAGACCACCACCAACAACAAACACAAATTCCTCTCCCAGGAACCACTGAGTCTTTACTCTCAGAAAAATCCATGCCTCTACCTTTGCTGCCATTATCAGGCATGGCCCTAAGAATCTCACAACAGGCTGTTGGCTGAGTTTATTTAATCTGTATGCTATAGAAGTGTTTTACCCCAAAGTGATTATCTTAGGAAGTCAGTTAAGAAGTACTAGACATCTCTCCTAAAAGTATCCTGATGCTTGCCAGAACATGGATTAAGAGTTTCTCAAAGGAGATAAGCAGACTCTAAAAACGTCTTCTTCTCACGCTGCTGCATTTATGCAATTCCTCCTTGGCTCCCAAGGGGGAACCTCAGATACTGATCATCTGGAAGCAGCAATCACTTATTGAGGCCACAGAAGCAAGATGACGTCAAATCCATGTATGGAGCATTTGTTTTGTGTAAAATAATTCAGACAATGGGCAATGGGGTAGGTGGTTGTGTGGGAGAAGTAACTAAGGTTTAGAAGACAGATCTGCTCAAGGAATCTGTAGACTCATTAGGGAAAAGTGAATTAGTCACATTAAATACCAATTATTATAGATTCGTGCTTACTTTGGAATCACACATAATGATAAGAGCAAAATGTTAAAATTTGTCACAAACCATTATGCATTGAATCATCACATGATTAGGCTGAAGTGGCCTGTGAATCAGGCTGCACAGGAATTGAGCCTTTCAAAAGGATATGATGAAGAGACTCCTAGTCGATTATGCAGCATTCTCTCCTACTTCCAGGATTTTTCCTAGGGGACAAACTTGCCCAAGTAAAAGATTGTAGTTACCAGGCAGCCTCCCTTCAAGTCAGTGGTATCCAGTGAGTTGTAGACCCTTGGCCTTTTTGCCCTTTTTGACTTCCTTCATTTCTGCCTAGATATGATGTTGGGAGCTTACTAGGTCATCTTGGACCATGCAGTGACATTGACAATGGAAGCCATGTGCTAAGGATGCAATAACAGAGGGCAGAAGTAGCTCAGTTCTCGCATGGACTATGGAGCCACCATATTGCATCCTGAGTACCTACCTCTGCATTTGTCTTTTGCAAGATGCACATTTCCCACACTTTAGCATCTTTAAAATTAGGATGTCTTATAATCAATGGTGTTTTAAATTGCTCTGCACAAAGCAACAGTTTGTCCTGCACAAGTGTGAACAATGTACTCATTGCTATGTATATGGTCTTCACCTCAACTGAATTATGTCTAGTGCTGATACTACACATGCTTAGCTTAAGTCCCATTTAAAATGTCTTCCAAAAGATTACTCCATGATTCAATATTGAAATGGGAAGTTACTGGTACATAGAAAAGCATGGAACAGAGCAGTGGGGTGTGAATTTCATATCAGCAAAGCAAATATTCATTGCTGAAGAAGTGAACACATTTTCATATTTTCTAGCAAAGGGACAAATGCTTTCGGGACCTAAGACAGGAAAATAGTAGCCATGTGCTACTAAGATACTTACGAAAGCATGGCTTATCTCAGGCTAAGCAAGAAAAGTCCTAGAGTCAAAATTTGAAAAGTGGGTGCTGGGAGTCTGGAAGAAAATCTGAGAGACAATAGTGGGAACTCCTAGAACTCCTAAGAATGCTGCATCACCAATGCTTTTGATGGCACAGTTGTATGAACAGTTGTATGAACAACTGCTGTATGAACAAACGTGGGCATCAATGATTCTGAGTCAAAAAGGCATTTAGAAGGGGTTCTGAATGTGATGAAGTTTTAGGAATACCTTAACAATTCTATGTTGCTTACATATTCATTTTTACATATGGTCACGAGTAATACATGATTTTTAAATATCTCTAAGTCTAAAAGAACTCTAAGTCTAGAAGAGACAATGAGGACAGAGAGGACAATTCAAAAAGCATTTCTTTAAGTCCATAATCAGATGAGGAGGGTCTGATAAAGGTAATAAGGAAGGAAAGGCAACAACTTATACTTTAATATTTAAGTGGTACTTGGTGGAAGTAACTGCGTCAGCAAAATTATAAGCTAAATAGCGTTAGGAAGAGTTGGGGGTTAAGAAAAGAGATTTTTCTTTCAGCAGGGTTAAAAGTGAGAGCATTTTAGAGGATTGTGGGCAGGATCAATTTTGACGGACCTGAAATTGGCATTTTAGCTGCCACTCACAGCTAGGAGCTCTTTCTTTCATTACACTTTTATGACTCCATAATAAGAGGAGCAAAAGCAGAACTGCAAGTTACTGGTGCAAAGTGGTTATCTCTCAGAAACCAAGTTTGCAGCACACCATGGAGCATGAGGTGGCAGTTGAAAAAAAACAGATTAGAAATACACAGAGCAACACAGACGGATCTTAACATCCCTGGGCTCAGAAAAAACACACAATGAAACACATAGCACAAAAAGATTTATGCAAATTGAAATGAATGTGTGTAAACAATAATACACCTTTGCAAAAACAAATGCACACAGAAATATTCACACTAAACTCAGTAGAAAAATTACCTGGGCATGTAAATGGGAGTGGCATAGGGAGATAAAGGGGAATGAATGAGTTACTCAGCCACATCAGGAAGTCTTCAATAATCAGTGATGATAAAGTGTCAGAAATTGATAAAACAATTAATCTGATTGACGCTCTCCCCACCCACAAAAAAAAGTTGCAGTTTAAATTGGAAGTTCAAATCGGCACTGACATAAAGCTTCACTAAAATACTTTAAAACCCTGTTTTTCTAAATTTCAGGAAAGAAAAAAGAGGGGTGATATTCATATACTGTAGAACTATTACATAGTTGAGAAAAAAGGAAGAAAAATGTTTAATGAGCACCTTTCAGAATTAAAATTTAGAATAAAAACCAGAATTCAAAGGTGATACTACTTGGTACCTTTTTGCCCCTACCCCCATAAATAGTAACTGAAATATCATTACACCAAATGATTTTTGCTAATGATGGTTTTCATTTTATGGACTAATTCCTTCAGTAAAACTGAAAAACATAAAACTCTTTAGTTTTAACTGGATTTATTTTGAAATCATTTCTATTTGACCATTAAAGTATTCTTCTGCATTTCATTAACAAGAATGTTCTCAAATTTCATTTCTTCTGCTAATCTATTTTTAGCAAGTTAAATTCTGAAGTAATCTCATAGGGGTAAATTTCAGAAATGTGTCCTTAGGTTCTTACATCTTTGCATCATTCTCTTCTAATTTCAACTCCAGAATCTCCCCGAAGTTCTACTGTCTTCAATAAAGGAGCACAGTCAAATGTGCCTCCTTTCTATCAAACTTGATCTCTAAAGTAAGAGTGCGGGGCACAAAGATAAACAGATTAGCAGCTGGAGAAAGCATAACCCTTTTAGCTAGAATAAATGAACATTGCAGCAACATAACAAATGCTCATATGCTTTACTATATGGTGTTTAGCAGCATCTTTGGCATCTAGTCACTAGATGCCAGTAGTGACCTGCCCCCAACAAGGTCTCCACAAAAGATGGTAAAATCACCTGATTGAGAGCCACTGCTATAGTTTTAAAAAAGGTGCTATATTGAAATCCACCAGAGAGCAATGGCTTGAGCATCCATTACACACCTTCTGTTGGGAAGTACTTTTTTATGTTATCTCATTACATGCTGTCTTAACAAAAACAACAACTAGTTATAAATGACTAGTGCACTGCCTCTACCCCCTTCTTCTAGTTAGACCTCAATTTTTTGCCTTGGATACAAACTCTTCCATGTTAGTCACATGAAGGTGAGGTTTGCCAGTCAGGGTGTTCCACTCTCTACTAGTCACGGGGTGGATATTCTCTCTCTAATGGAAGAAAAGAAAGATAGGAAAAGATTGATGTCATTATACTCCTGAAGAATCCTTGCAAGGCCTTCCTGAGTTGCTGAACAAGGTCAGCCCTCTCAAGCTGCCCTCGTTCTTGTCCTTCCTGATACATCTGTTCCTTGAATTGTTTGAGTGCCTGCATATCTTTCTAATAATTTCCTATTTTGGCCAAATTAGACAGTTTGGGTTTTTGTTCTTTGCAATCAAAGGACCCCAAATGATTGAGCACCATTTACTGAGCTTCAATACGGGCTGGGTGTTGTGCTGATGGCGTGTTGCGCATTTCCTTACTCATACTCAGTAGATACTGATCAAGTGCCCAGTATGTGGCAGCCCCTCTTCTTGTTCTGAGAAGCAAACAAACACAAATGACTAGCTAGGCCTTGCCCCCAGGAATTTTGATTAACTGGGGCTGAGGTGAAGCCAGGTATTGTTTCATTTTTCAATAAAGTGCAGTTGAAAACAGTATGTACAAAGCAGTGTCTTTTGGCATTTAATCTGAAATCAGAAATGAAAAACTGGCCGGGCGCGGTGGCTCAAGCCTGTAATCCCAGCACTTTGGGAGGCCGAGACGGGTGGATCACGAGGTCAGGAGATCGAGACCATCCTGGCTAACATGGTGAAACCCCGTCTCTACTAAAAAAAATACACAAAACTAGCCGGGCGAGGTGGCGGGCGCCTGTAGTCCCAGCTACTCGGGAGGCTGAGGCAGGAGAATGGCGTAAACCCGGGAGGCGGAGCTTGCAGTGAGCTGAGATCCGGCCACTGCACTCCAGCCCAGGTGACAGAGCGAGACTCCGTCTCAAAAAAAAAAAAAAAAAAAAATAAGAAAAACTAAGAGTAATTATATTTTTAATTAAAAGAAAACTGAGAATTAGATGTGATATTGTAGAGGCTAAAGCAGCTCCATCTTGGATGCTAATCTGACATGTTGGCTTCTGATAAACCCCTGTTCCAGGAAGGCCTCTAAGATTTCCAGTTTATCTATCATTCTTTGTGTAACAGCAGGTACTTACCCTAAGTCCTACCCTTAGGTCAAACAACCTTGATGTTGTTATACTTTGATTGTCCTACATATCCCTTCCAAATCACCCTTTCCCTATGGTATATAAGCCCTGGGCCTGGAGATAATGACATAGGGATCCACCATCTTGTCTAGCCGCCACTCGAGACACAGACATGGCTTCTGTTTGTGAGTGCCTATTAAATGTCTCTTTCTAAGAAACTGGATATGTCAGCCTCTTTCTTTTGTCTCTCTGCTACCTCAAACTTTGGGGGTAGGTTTACATAGATCTGCCTATCAGGGAAGATATACCATTATCATTTTTTAAAAGTTTTGCTGTCGACAACAATATATAGTCAGGTCCGAATCACAATATTCTAGAGTAAGGATTGGCAAACTATGGTCTGTGCACACAAAATCTGTCCTGCTGCTCATATTTACAAATAAAGTTTTATTGGAATGCAGCCACACTCATTCATTTACATATTGTCTATGGCTACTTTTGTTCTATAATAGCAAGTTAAGTAGCTGTGACAGCTTACATGATTTGCAAAGCTAAAAATATGTATCATGTGGCCCTTTACAGAAAAAGTCTACTGACCTATGAATTGCCTTGTTTAATTCTTATAACAGCTCCATGAGTGACAATATCAATAGCTAGTGTATCTTAAACCATTATTATATGTCAGGTGTTAGGTTTGCTGCCTTAAGTACCTTATTTCATTTATAGCCCTCAACAATCACCCTACTAGGGAGGTGTTATTGGAATGCCTATTTTGCAGATAGAGAAACTGAGGCAAGGCAAAATGACTTTCCCGTGTCCACACAGCTTGTAGTTGGTGGAGCCAGAACTGAAATTCACGTTCTTTGACTCTGGTGTGCAAGCTCTGTGGCATGTTCCACAGCTAGTAACAGAATAAAGTATGTGACCAATTCCAACATCAAGCACAACTGATGTTGTATTTGGTCACTTTCAAGCTGTGAGAGGCAGAATAACAGCCCCCAAAGATGTCTACATTTTAACCTTTAAACTTGTAAATATGGTACATTGCAAGGCAAAAGGGACTTTGCCTATGTAACTAAGAATCTTGAGATGGGGAAATGATCCCAGAGTATACAGGTGGGCTCAGTGCCATCACCAGATCCTGATAAGTAAGGAAGGAGGCAAGATAGAGTTAGAGAAGGAGATGTGATGATCGAAGCAGAGGTCTGAGTGATTTGGAGCTATGAGGCAAAGAACATTGGTAGCCTCTAGGCGCTGGAAAAGGTGAGAAAATGTATTCTCCCCTAGAGCCTCCAGAAGGAACTGGCCCTCCTGACACCTTGCTTTTAGCCCAGTGAAATCCACTTTGGGCTTCTGACCTCCAGAAATGTAAGACAATAAATTCATGTCATTTTAAGCCAGTACATTTGTGGTAATTTGTTACAGCAGCCATAGGAAACTAATACATAAGCCATATTTTACTTACTTTCGCCACACTTGAGTACACATAGAATTGCAGCAACAAAGGGGCTTATTCCAATCCAAGTTCATGGTTAGTTGAAGCTTCACTGAGTGCTACAATGCAGAGTTAGGTGGGACTAAAGTTGAGAAATAGCCTCTGAGCTAAGTAACTACTTGGAAACCTGAGAAGAGGGATTCTGATGTGGATTGCCCATATCAGTTGCACTGGGTTCAGCATATCTTCCATGAAGGCAAATACTAACCTACCCAGAGTGGTTGGAGGGAGAGAGGGCTGCATTGCCCCAAGGGCAAGAGACTGTGGTGAGGATATTTTTTAATAATAATAGGGCTTCTTCTAATTTGATTTTTTCCCTCTAACATTGAAAAGCCAATTTTTAGATTTCCAGATACATAATGCCACCACCCTCTACTTAGTTAAAAGATATCTTTGTGACTTCAGAGATTATTAAAAACTTGACGTATGGGGATACATATAAGTACTCCTTGAAATACAAGACAGAAAATTTCCTGAAAATCTGTGTGTGTTTGAATGTATCAGCATAATCCAGGGCTTCTCAACCTCAGTGCTATTGACATTTGGGGCCAGATAAGCCTTTTGCGTGGTGGAGCTGTCCTGTGCGTTATAGGATGTTCAGCACGTCTCTGGCCTCTACCTACTAGATGCCTGTAGCACTCCCTTGCCTAAGTTGTGACAGCTAAAAATGTCTGTAGACACTGCCAGATGTCCTCTAGAAGAGTCTGGAGTGGGGACAAGAGCATCCTGGTTGAGGACCTCTAGCATAATCGGAGATAAACCTTATTTTTTAGTGTACTTCCATCATGATGCTATGTATTTCTAATCTCCTCATCACTTCCCAGAATCCCACCCCCAACCATCTAAAATAAATAAAAGAGCCAGTGGTGCTGGGGAAATAATATCGAGAGAGTAGATTCTAGGCAAGTGTGTAGAACCTGCCCCGTTGTCTCTGAATTGTTCCTTAGTTCTCAGATTTTTATATTCAGTTCCTTTAAAAAGCTGAAATTTAAGTAAATAAAACTTAATGATTCATTTGCCTTTAGTCACTAATATATTAATTCCAGAAAAGTAAGATAATGACAAGGTGCAAATAAACAAAGGCTCCTGGGTACAGGTTCAAAGTCTTCATTATGTTCCTGATTTCACATTAATGAGGGAGACAGAACTTGGCAGAAATTTGGCCGGAGAAGGATTGTGCCTGCTGGTTCCACACCCTCTGCACCAATCAAAAAATGTTCAGAATTCACCAAGGATAAATGCTTGAGGGGATGGATACCACATTACCCATGATGTGATTGTTATGCATTGAATGCCTGTATCAAAACATCTTATGTACTCCATGAATATATACACCTACTACGTACTCATAAAAATTAAAAATTAAAAAAAATGTTCAGAATTTAAGGAATGGCTCCAATGTTGGTCGTTGGGGAAACTTTTCTGACTCTGCCCCAACCCCCATCCTTCTTTCTATGGGTTCCTCTTTGTTTTTCTACAATTATTTCCCCTTCTCTTTTATTAGATTTAATTGTTCACTTGCCTATCTATCTTACCTTATGAACTCTTTGCCTCCAGAGGAGGTCACTCCCTTCAAACCAGTGATTCTCAACAGTAGTCATGTTAGAATCACTTGGAGAGCTTTTAAAAATACCAATGCCAGGGTCTCATCTCCAGACATTATGATTTAATTGGTTTAGGGTGGGGCCTGGGCATCAGTATTTTTTTTTTTTTTTAATTCCCAAGGGATGCTAATTTAAACCAGGTCTCAGCATTCTACAGTTTGCAAGCCAAATCCAGTAACCACCTGTGTATCTTCATAAATAAAGTTTTATTGGAACACAGGTACACTCATTTGTTTACATATAATCTGTGGCTGCATTCAAGGTACAATGGCAGCATCAAGTAGTTATAAGAGAGACTGGCTGGCTGGCAAAGCTGAAGTTATTTACTATTTGGTTCCATACAGAAAGTTGGAACTTTAAAGTTGACTCCTACTTTAAAACCACTGAGGCTGACAGAAAAAACAGCTTTTAAAAAAAGTATATTTACCACACAGATTATTTGCTAGTTGTAAGAAGAAACACATAGAGTACAACAGAAAGATCAAGCTTTCATCACCTGAACCCAGTGACGGAACAAAGAGAAATTATGTTCATCCAGATGTGATATAAGATGTGATACCCAACATCATGTCTGAGAAAAACTTTCCCAAAAGGGTTATTTGAACTTCACCCAGACCTTTAATTTTAACTTCCAGTGACAGAAATTAGAGGTGATGAAAGAGAATATTTAAGCAAGACTACAACAAAGCAATTAGACAAATCTAGAAGTTGAGATATTCTACAATACATGACTTCTTCAACACATCATTGGTATTAAATAAAAGGCAGGCAGGTATTCTTGATTCTAAAAGACCCCCAAAAACATATTAATCAATGGAAATGTGGACCATTTTGGGATCCTAGATTTTTAAAGATATTTTGGGGACAATTGGGAAAGTTTGAATATGGACTGGGTATTATGTAATTTGAAGGCATTGTTAATTTAGGTAGGTGTGAGAATGATACTGTGTATACGTAAAAAGAAAGTCATTATTTTTTGAAGGTGCAGGCTAAAATATTTAGGATATATACTCAACATTCTTGTAATTTAAGATACTTCCTCAAAATACAGTACAGATATGGTGAAACCTTAATGATTGTTAAATCTAGACTGAGGTACATAGAATGGGTATATAGGTATGTATCATTATATGATTTTCCGTGGCTTTTTGTATGTTTGAAAATATTCATAATGAAAGCTCTAAAAATGTTTACACTTGGCCACACAAGCAGCACAAACAGTATTAGGCTGAGGTCAGAGGCTGGTGCACACTATCTGAGTCACTAATGTAGAACTCAGCAGAGAAACACAGCCAAGAATGGGCCAAAGTCATGAACCAACTGAGGTGGGGGTCATACATCAAGACAGAAATAGGAGGAGCTTGAAGCTCTCAGAAGATTAAGGCAGAAGAACAGCCAGGGGAGAGCAGAAAGCATCTATTCAGCAGAGCAGCAGTGTGATCATGGTGCTGCTGGTCAATTCTGAAGGAACCTGTGTTATTCCTATATTCAACAGGTATTTACTGAGCATCAGGTCCTGTATTAGGTGCTGGGCAGACAGTGATCAAAAGGATATACAGGGTTTTCAGGGATATTACATCCTTAGGAGCAGTGGGTTGGTGGTCAGAGGCAGGCAGGGAGAGGAGTGGGTGATAAGCCAATAAATGAGAATGTCTACAGTGCTAAAAGCCATCAGAAAACCAAATCAGGGTGATGGGATGGAGTTAGTGGAGGAGGAAAAGGGGGACTACTTTAGATGGAATGGCCAGGACACCAGAATTTTCCAAGACCTGAGTAATGAGATTTGAGGAAAAAAAAGTATTCTAGGAAGAGGGGACAGAAGCTCAAAGACCCTGAGGTAGGAATAAGCTTAATGGGTTGCAAAATAAAGACCATGTGCCAAAAATGGAGCAGGGGGTGATCCCCAAGGAGGCAGGAAAGGCAGGCAGAGTCCAGATTAGTTCAGCCATGTAGACTATGTTGAGGATTTGAGAGCAGATTCTTAGTGCAGTGGGGAGACACTGGTGTACTTTATAAGTAGTGACATGACATGATTTGAGTTGCCTTTGTAAAATATCTTTCTGACTGGTGCTTAATAAATGAATTCTAAGGGGGAAGCATTGAAGCCCAAAGAGCAGTAAAGAGGCATCTACAGTAATCCAGAAGAAACATGGTGGTCATCTTAGTTTATTTGTGCTGCTGTAACAAAATATCTGTGACTGGGTAATTCATAAAAACAAACATTTATTTCTCACAGTTCTGGGGGCTAGGAAGTCCAAGACCAAGGTGCTAGCAGATTCACTTGCTTGGTAAGGGCTGATCTCTGCTTCCAAGATGGTGCCTTGTTACTTCATCCTCTGGAGTGGACCAATGCTGTGTCCTCAAATGGCATAAGGCAGAGAAGGGCAATAAAGGAAGGCCTAAACTGGTTCCCTCCAGTCCTTTCATAAGGCACTAGTTTATTCCTGAGGGCCGGAGCCCCCATGACTTAATCACTTTTCTAAAGGCTCCACTTCTTAATACTACCATAATGGGGATTAAGTTTCAACATTTGAATTTTAGGAAACATTCAGACAATAACAGTGGTGGACCTTGATTGCTGATGGTATTGATCAAATAAAATGGGCCAATTCCAGAATTTTATTAAATGGATGAGATTTTAGGAAGTGATGAGGGAGAGAAAGGAAGCAAGAATTAATCCTTGGGGTTTGACTTGAGTAACTGAGATGGTGCAACTTACTGAGATAGGGAAGTCCTCTTGGTCTTATAAGCAGGGTATTTTGTTCTGAAACTCATGGAGCTTCTTCCCACCTCAGGGGCTTTGGACCTCTTCAGGAACGTTTCTTCCCTCAAATCTTATCAGTCAGGTCTAGTCTGAAATGTCACTTGCACAGAGACTTCTTCCCTGATCACTCTGTCTGCTTTTGGGGGGTGGCACAGGTTATAACTAGTTTTGATAGAGAAAGCCAGGGTTACAAAGGACTTCAGAGGTGGCATTGAGGCCATTCTTGCCAAAGCTGCTAGCTGTACTTAGTCCAGTCAGTCTCTTCCTCCTTCTCCTGAACCTCTTATCCTCCTTGTAGGCCACCTTGGAAGTCTGAACTCTCACTTCCCTAGGACAGGCCAGGAAACCATGGGATTTAACTCCACGCACATAGCTGGGTACTTTCGGAGTGGTCAGGGCCTCCACCCCATTATCCCAAAAAAACCTCATCCTCCAAGGCTGTGTCTTCTCAAAGCATGACTTGACCTTCTGGCACAAACTATAGCTCTGTAATCAACTCTGGACGTGCTCTTGAGCAACTTGAGAACAATAGCTCCTACAGTATCTAGTGCACTACTTTGTAAATACATAAACAAATATGTAAATACATAAACAAATGGACTATTTGTGGACTGGATGAATCTGTGAATATTGGAGCCATTAGCCCTCAGATTTATTATGGTATCATGTAAATTATTATTATGTCTCTGAAATATTCATAGGATAACGTATCTAAGGCCAACTGACTCTCTCTATAAAACCAATATCTTTAATCATCATCTGTCCCAATTTAACAGATTCAACTTATGTTAGATATTTATTCCTCTTTTCTTGTTTCCACATTTATCTCGGGCACATTTGGTCCTCCCAAAGACAGGGAGAGTGTTGGGAGATAAGAATAACAAGGAAAATCTGGAACATGACGAAGACCAGAAATGGGGAGCAACACAAGCCAAAAACTATTAGAAGCAACTGTCCTCAGACTGTCCTCACTCAACCTTCCAAGAGCTGCCAAAATAAGCCAGCATCTGCATGGAGACTGATATTCTCCAACTATGAGAAAAGGGAGGAGACAGGGAAGGAAGGAGGGGGGAATAGGAAGAGAGGAAGGGAAAGAAGGAAGGAGAAAGGAGGGAAGGAGAGACAGAGGGAGAGAGTATACTTAACTCACTTCTTAAGTCTCGTCAAGATTGAAGGACATAATAACATAACTGATGAATTATTCACCCTGAGTTAGGAATAATTCAGGGTCTTTCAGCTTCTGTCCCCTCTTCCTAGAACACTTTTTTCCCGCAATAATAACATAACTGATAAATTAATTTCAACTACATTTCAGTTGGCCATTTTCTCTTAAAAAGGTTAAATGAATATGTGACTTGAACATTAGACTTGCTTCTAATCACAGATTTTCTTCAGCTAAGATCTGGCTTAAGTTAAGGGGCATGCAACTTAGTTATTATGTTCTTATTACATTCTCCAGCAAAACATGAGAATTAACCCTTTTTATGAGACTTGCTAAAAATGGAGTTTTGAGATTTTGAGCTCCAAGTGTTGTCTTCAAATCAGTGTCATCACAAATTCTTTCATGACCTTAAACTATCAAAACAGAAACAGTAATAAAACAAACTCTAATTAAATGAAATGAAACTCTTTTGTGAACTTGATATTTGGCCTGAACTTGTTTGAAAGCCAAGCTAGACATCAAATTGAATGAGCATAAATGTCATATAAATTAAAGTGGCAGCTTGGCATCCTTCCTAGGTCAAAAAGGGCAGTAAAAATCTCAAGAGTATGAGTAAAAAGTACAAGAAAGTAATATTTTCAAAATCACACTTTATAGTTGTGAAATGATGGTTGTTAATGCGATTTTCCTATAAACCAAGTGACCTTGATTCACATATGACATGGTGCTTGCTACATTCAAACATGTAGTGACATCCAAGGGGGGAGCCATTGAAATGAATACTCCTCCCGTAATTGTAGGCTTAGCACTCTGCCAGTTGGTGTTTTCTCTCTGCTTTAGGCAGACTGCCCAAAAGAAGACAGTGGTTGCCCATTTTCTAATCAAAAAGCCATCCCAGTAAATTAAATATGACAATTATGAAGAAGCAGATGGTTCAACTTACTTTCTAAAAATCTCATTGAAGGTTAATGTTACTAATTATTTTATATGGACTTCATCTAACCTCAGTATGGGGGGAAGGGGAAGGCTATGTAGCCCTCTTAAGAAAATGGGTTTATTAACCAATGGGATATAAGTCGTATGCCTGTGTCACTCCCCTGTCTGGGGAATCAGAAACAAGTGCAAAGATTAGCATTGAGTTTTTTTTAAGGCTATTTTGCCAAATACTTTTTAAGTGGAAACTTGAGAAACTGATGTGGGACAAGATTACTGTATCTAAGGAATACCCAGGAGAACCACGTGGTCAGGCACAAATGAAGAGAAATGCCCTCTGGCCTAACATCACTTCTTTCTATTAAAGTGTAATGTTATAGCATAAATATTTGGAATAAAGTTGACCCTTGAACAATATGGGTTTGAACTGTGAGGGTCCACTTATATATGAATTTTCTTCTGCCTCTGGCACCCGTGAGACAGCCAAACCAACCCCTTCTCTTCTTCCTCCTCAGCCACTCAATGTGAAGATGATGAGGATGAAGACCTTTATGATAATCTACTTCCACTTAATGAATAGTAAATATATTTTTCCTTCCTTTTCTTTTTTTCTAGCTTTTTTGTAAGAATACAATATATAATACATATAACATGCAAAATATGTGTTAATTGACGGTTTATGTTACTGGTAAGGCTTTCAGTCAACAGTAGGCAATTAGTATTTAAGTTTTGAGGGCATCAAAAGGTATAACAAACTTTCTACTGCATGAGGGTCAGCGCCTCTAACTTCTGCATTGTTCAAGGGTCAATTGTATATCGAATATCTACAACTGTATCTACATCTCTATCTCTATATCCACACCCACATCTACATCTATATCTACACTAATATCTATAGCTACAGATATCTACATCCACATCAAACTACTCTGTGCCTGGAACTGCCTTAAGTACAAATATACCCCAGTAAACAAGGTAGACATGAACCTGTCTTTCTTCACAGAGCTCACTGCTTGGATGGTGACACAACAAGCACAGAACACAATCAGCACTAAAGTAAAGACATGAACAATCCTCAGTGCTATGTGCACTGAGACGTGGAGGCTGCAAACCAGTTAGCCAGGTGAAGGGAGTTTGAGGAAAAGGGATCCTCTGAGAGGCTGAGCCTTGCTCCCAGTAAGACTACTAGTTTAGTGCTCATTTTACTGCCCTGGATATAGAACAGGAAACATGAATTTTTAAAAAAGGGACTGATACAACTTTGAAGATGGTCCACAGATATGTCTAAACTAGCCGTCACAGAGAAGACTGAAAAACACAGAACATTCATGCCACGAATGATGAAAACAAATCATAGTCATCCCATACAAAACAATTATAGCCTAAAACGTAACTGCAGATTTCCTTGCAAAGTAGTTGTTACAACTAGGCCACATTAATTTTTTTGGATGGATTTCATTTTACCCCTTGCTTGGAAATAATCCCCCCCTTGATAATTTTTTATAAGCCAAAAGCGTTCTGCAACTTGTCTGACAGTAACAAGGAGAAGCTGGCATTTTAGGACCATCTGACATGACTATATGGCCCCATAATTTTGATGCTCATCCTCCAAATGAACCTTAGCACTTCTCTAAGTCCAGGAAGCACAAAAACAATAACTTTAGTATGTGAAACTCCTCACCCAGAACCTAGAACCATGCAGTATCTGAAAGCTAATAATGATTCTTGCCACACCCTCCCACACTTACGTACACTTGCTTCCTTTCTTCCCTGGAACTCATGGGAAGGAGCAAGCATTGAATTTCTTAGATGGCATGGAATCCTTCTAAGTGGCCTTTTACTTTATACAACATTGGTTATATCAAAGGCTCTCCATAGGGATTGCCAGTATTTCGAGAATTATGTTTTTAGTTAATTCTGGCACACAAAATTAAATCAGATTTCAAAAATCAGAAAAAAAACCCTCAAACTCACTCCATCTTCTTGGTTACTAAACCATGACAGAGGTAAATGTACAATGTAACTTCCCTCAGGTTTTAATTTTGAGAAAGTTCAGTTCCAGAACTGGTGCCCACTCAGTACATTAATTAAAAGTAGGTTAGTTTCCAAACTGGTCAAATCTAAGGTGTGCTCCCCAAGGTTACCTAACTTGTAAGGAGAAAGAACCCCCAGTGATAGGAGAATCATCAACAAATGATGGTTCTGGGGGCTCTCGTCTCCTACTGCCAAGAAGTAAACAGTTCTGTTAAACATCTTCAACAAATTTTTATTGATCTTGGTGTTGCTCTGGTTCCTGGGGATGTAGCAGATAATAAAGCAGACAAAATCCCTTGCCCTCGTGTGGTTTACATCTTATTACATTATGTTACGATTGTGAATAGCAACCACGCTGCCAGCCATTTAGACAGGGCTTGCGGCTTTTCTGGAAAAATTCACATTATCCAGTCCACATTAAAGGGACACTGCAGAATGACCATGGAGTCAGAGACAGAAAAGAAGAGGAAGGAGAGAGGCTGAGGCCCCTGATGTCTCTCCTCTTTGCCTATGGCCACTTAAGTCTGCCTGCCAAGACATAACCGGAGCACTTAAGTACTTAAGACATTCGAAGAAACCAACAAAAGCATCCATCATTCTGAGACAAGGTTTTTTTCATATCCTTGCTACAATAAAAACCTGACCTCTCTATCCATTTTCCAAAATTGTCTAAAGAACTGAAATCTACTCTTGCTTTGTAATTTCAAATCAATTTAGCATGCTCATCACTTGATAGCTGCAGTTGATTTTCTTCCTTTACTCACATTGCTTTAACAACACAAACGCTTTAATTGATGTTACACAGAGTACATTTCTCAGAAAGCATTCCATAGAAGGCTAGTTCTGAGGGATGTCAATGTGTTTATAAATGTGTATTTTTTAAAAATAATGTTCTGTAAACATTGCTCATCCTTCACTCTTGGTATTCTAGGTTTAGAGGCCTGTTATGCAAGTCTGGGGGTCATGGTATACTCACTCAGATCCTACCCCTTCTTTAGGATGATGAGTTTGGTTGTGTCAGGGTGAAGAACCAAGCGACAGTCCATCTCTTAAAACCAAGGGGTTCAGAGGAATGCTTACTAGGGCTGTCTCACTTGAGCTCTTTGATGCATATGTGAACTCCTGAGAGCCAGCATTGGGCCGGCCTCCTCAGTCCCTGGGAGATAAGTCTTGATCAGTTTATGAACATCATCACAAGTCCCACTGAGGATGATTTAAGTAGAAGGAAAATAAATCACCAAATTTAAGGATTATGTTTATATTGGTAATAAAAGGAATGTGCATTGCAATGAGCTAATCAATTTTCTTTTTAAATTAGCAAAGATAGAAAAAATGCAGTGCTGGCAAGGGGGTATTAAAAATTGCTTACAAATCAATTTTAGGAGTGAAAGTATGGCAACCCGTTGCAAAATAACTTGACACCGACACACAAACATGTAGATATTATGTATATGTGCCTATGTATGTATGTATAGATGTATTTAAATCCTAAAAAGGTTTATACGTTTTTGATCCAGTACTATTTCACGAATTTATCTCTCACCCTCCAAAACATTTAATTGTACACACAGATATACCTCATTCAAGTATTTTATATAAGAGCAAAGATTTGGAAGAAACCTAAATATTCACCTATAAGTTAATGATTAAACAAAACATGGAACATTCATTAATGGGGTAACAATCATTATAAAATGTGCTTTTAAAGAGAAGACAGTGACATAAAATGCTTACAATCAAATGTTAACTTCAAATGCAGAAAACAAAATTATATTTATGGTTTGAGGATGATTAAAAATTTTTTTAAATCTCCTAACCTACATAGAAAAAGAAAGTCAGGAAATGTACCAAAACACTAATAGTGAAGTAGAATTGAAAACAACTTCAAGGAACTCTCAAATTCTACACCTCAGTCAAATCTCTCACGTTTTATTCTTGCTCTTCCCCTACGCAGCCTGATCTATAAAAAATGGTTCACTATTCACTTGATCCAGAAAATACCACAAAGCCATGCAAATCAAGAGGTTCAAATCTTTGTGTTCACTCTAAGAACATCTGTGAAATTGCCCAGGCCATCAAGGGGATGCATATATGGAAAGCTACCAAGCTGGCCTAGAAAAGGTGCTGAATTTTTGCTGCACATGCTTAAAAATGCAGAGAATAGTGTTGAACTTGAGGGTTTAGATGTAAATTCTCTGGTCATTGAGCACATTCAGGTGAACAAAGAACTCAAGATGTGCCAATGGATTTATGGAGCTCACGGTCAGATTAACCATACATGAGCTCTTCCTGCCACATCCAGATGACCTTTACTGATTCCACAGGAAAAAAAAAAGCACCCTAGAAGAAACTCAAGAAACAAAAATTTACAGCATGGGAATATATTTAGCATAAAATAAATGCAAATATACAAGTTAAAAAAATTGTATTCTTCCAAAGCACAGTCATCATTGCTCCAGGTTTAAACCAATATTAAGTTTAGTGTAGATATTTAGTAAAATATGTAGCCAAATAATAGGCAAGTCAAAGAAAGGGCTCAAGAGCCCCAAATAACTCTCAAGAGAAATTATATCAAAAAAAGAGTGAATAGATGAAAAGTTTATATTTTCCAGGTATTGTTAATGAAACTGCTATTAATAACATCCATATGACGTTGTAAAAATTATAAAATTCATCCTTAATTAGATGAGTAACTGGAAATAAATTGTCCATTAATGTTGTGAAAACTTTGCTAGTTGTAATAGTTCATATCACCATCTTTGCAGTTAAAAAACAAAAACCATGTAAGGTACCAACTTAATGGCTTTCATATCTTCAACAAAATTTCTTTTCATTCTCAAAGCTAAGGCAGCCCTGTTGGAAGGGTTTTATTAGAGGCCTAGCTGCCTTACAGTTCACAATTCCCCAGTGCCCCAGAGAAGCCTCCTGGGACTGTAATCTGCCCGTGTGCTTGTGAACAGAGCTTAACCAATTCTACATTATGCCTCATACAAGCAGTTGGAGACTATAATTGTTATTGGTCAGTGCCCAACACCTACACCAACAGATGTCTGGTAGTTAAATTTGTCAACACAGCCAGATAACTTGGAAAATTCATGCTTCAGATGTGGCAAGCTGGATTCAGGCTTTTCTGAGTCCTGGAAATGCCAACCAACTACACACTGGGAGCACGTGGCCTACCTGAAAGTCTCAGTCATCTTTATGTCAGCACTTGTGACCCAAATGCAAGTCCTGTGTGCAACATTATCTATCCTGTCCCCTGAATCTTTACAAACAGGTACTCTATACTCCATATCTGCTGAAGATCAGCATATTCTGTCAGAACACAAATCCAAATATGGGGATAAAAACAACAAATGCATTGCAACTCTTCTAGGCTGTTCTATGTTATACTTTATAGATAAACGACTTTTTTCACTGCCATGCCAGAGGAAGTAAGAAGGAAGGAAGAAAAAAAAAAAAAAGAGAAGGGAGGGAGGCGGGTGAAGAAAGGGAGAAAAGGAGGAAAGAACGAATGAATATATAAACAAATGAGAAAGACAGGGAGAGAATTATCATCACTAACACCCAGTGTTTGTCTGCAGTATAATTCTTCAATTGTCAAAAAGGCCAGGAAATAGCAGATAAGACCTTTTAAAAACTGTATTAGGAACTATATTTTAAAATTTTGTCTGAAAATGCAATTACAAGATTACCTGAATAAGAAGTGAAAACTTCATGAGAGGGGAAAAAGAGATTACAGGGTGAAAGTCAAAACAAATTTCATTTGACTTTCGAGAGGAGCCACTATTCTGTTTCATCATCTTAAATACTAACTTAAATTCCTTCATTTCACCATCTCTCAGCTTCAGCACAGAGATATATGGTCCCTTCTAACCCTGGAATTCTAGGGTTCCACTGTGATGATTTCCTCTTTAAAATGTTGTTACTTCTAATTGTGACAGCTATCACTCAGTGATGGCAAAATAAGTCATGACATTTGCACACTGATGTCAACACTATTGCCTATTCTTATTATCACCCATATGTGGTGATTTAACTTCAAGTTTTACAGAATGCCTGCAGGTTTCCATCTTTCATAAGTAGTTAAGTGTCTAAGATTTTCTCTAAAAGCTCTTATTTTAAAAAATGCATCTGAGTAGGTCTGAAGAGAAATATTTTATTTCCTTGTACTCCTTCACAGGTGAAAATGCTATCTTGACAAATGGATTACTTGAGAAAAAAATATGTACAAATTCCCAATTTTTTTTGAGACAGACATTGGTCAAAAGACAATATCTTCTGTCATTTTCCTGAAAATCCAGGTATATTTGTTCTAAAAGCAGCAGCAACAACAAAACCGCTCTTGCTTTAAAAACAGATCAATGATTTGGTTATTTAAAAATGGGGCCTCTGTACAAATAACCCCTTTAGAAAGAACATTAGTGGAATATAATGACTCTTTAGAAATTTACAGTTCTTTACACTTCAGTTCAATACCAACTTAATTGTTTTCCAACCCAGAGGGCAAGATAAGCCAAGCCTATCTTAATTTAGATTAATAATGTATCATCTTTTTAAAAATTACCTCTGTGGTCACAAAACTTCTATTAGGGAAATAGAAATAAAAGACAAAAGATGATGAAAATATATCTAAGAATTTTTTTTCTGTTCTTTCTCCCTGAAGTAACAGAATTAAAAAGGGGTAGAATGGATATCTTAAGAATAGATTAATAGGGTTGCCAGATAAAATACAGAACACCCAGTTAAATTTGAATTTCATACAAACATGCAAGTCATCCTGTATTTTTATTTGCTGAATCTGGTAATTCTACTAGTAGTACTTTATTTCTTCTTAAGAAGTGGAGAAATCAAAGCACAGAAGGATAGAGGCAGAAGACACAAAGAAGATAGTTCCAACATTTCTAAACTGGATTTGCAGTCCCTGCCCTTCAAATCCATTGATGCAACTTGTTCCCTTCTTATGCATGAACTCCTAAGTTTGTTACTTTCTTTTCTTTCTCTTTTTTTCTTTTTCTTGAAACGGAGTTTCACTCTTGTCGCCCAGGCTGGAGTGCAGTGGTGTGATCGTGGCTCACTAAGTTTGTTACTTTCAAAAATGAAGCAAGTGTACACTGAAGTGGAATCAAAAATAATTTAAAATATTTTTACTGTATCTAGACTTAGTTTTGATTAAATAGGGATGGTCTTATCTCTAGGATATGGGAAGCAGAAAGAAAAGAATGCAGACACTTAGACCTGAGTTGAAAAATCACAGATGGGGCTGGGCGCGGTGGGTGGCTCAAGCCTGTAATCCCAGCACTTTGGGAGGCCGAGACGGGTGGATCACGAGGTCAGGAGATCGAGACCATCCTGGCTGACA